>NW_017535764.1:243630-274920 GCF_001853355.1 Bactrocera latifrons | reverse complement strand
GTGCAAGCCGAGTAGAAAATCGTACGGCTGTCTGTTGTGATTGCAGCTTCTCGACGTCGAACCTTCCTTGTGTTTGATTGCGTGCGTTTTTTGCTGCACAGAGGCGGGTGCGAATATTGGCTGCAACATGGTAGTAGTACGAGCCGATGTTAGGACCTCGGAGCGTACGTACATCTAAAACACTGGAGAGGTGTCTTCCGGATGTTCTTAGCCTACCCAGAGGATACTTAGTCAAAGATCGGAAGTCGTGAGCTGCTTGAGTCATATGTAAAAGAATCGTTTCTGACCACTCTAAAGTGAATGGCGATCAGAGAACTTTCCTCACTTACGTGAACTTTCCATTATGGCCAGATCGAACAAAATAACAATTTTTGGGCATTTATATTAAAACAACCAACATTTAGTACGAATAAAAACTACTATATAGTGGTTATTTATTATATGGAGAAACTATTTAAAAATTTTTTAAGTATATTAGAACAACTGACTTTTGATCTTTCAATGCTCAATAAAAGGATTTAAGCTTGTTAGCTCTCAATCATTAAATGTTTTTTATCATTTTCCATTGAAAATAATACTATGATGCTTCAAATTACAAAATCTTTCAACAAATACCTTTAAATTTCACAAATTTATTTAATTTTCATTATTTTACATTTTTTATAAGTGGTCTTGAACGATGCAACAAATCCCTCCTTTTACATATTTTTTGCTAAGATTTCAATCTGGCCATCGCCCGTTTCCAATTGATAAACGTCAAAACCTACTGAACTCGATTAGTTGTCAAAGGAGTTAAACATTTCTTTATCTCTGCTTGTACCATGGTTGGCTGATCAACACAATTTTGTGACGTGTTGTCGTCGCGTCAGTCCTTCGACACATTGACAAAGCGTGAATTTCGTCCATTGATTGTCCGTGGCAACGAAGATGCGTCCGACACTATTATGAATGTTTGTACATATGTATGTAGCTCGCATTTGCTTTCGTAAACATACAGACAAATGTGTCAAAGGCAAAATATATGTACATATATGCCATATAACTTCTTTTGCTACAATTGTGGAAATGATAACGAAATAATGCGAATATGCATGCTCATGAAGGTCATTAAGTATTTTTGAACAAAGGAAAGGAATGACCCAAGTCGTGTTTATATGAGCACATTTCAGTTCATTTGGCACATCTTCATTTCGTAATTTATTTAAAATTATTTGCTGTCTAATTTTTCCCGATTGTGTAAAAAATTTAAAAATATTACTATTTTTCGGAAAATGGTGCATATGATACAAAATAATCACCCATATGTATGCGATTTTGTATATTTTTTCTTCAAAGCATTTCCCTTTGTTCGTTCTCGATGAAATCAGTTTTTTTTACATACTTCCCAGCGGGATATGGCGGGATATGGTAGACATTGGTAAACGACCGAAGTAAACGATGCATCATGATCGTGTCAGAGCACTTAAAGCATAGAGAAAGTGCAAATTGAATTATGTATGATGATGTTTTAAGTTCTCTGCCTTCTCTATGTCTTTATGTTCTTTATTGCAGAGGCTTTTCAAGAGCAAGAGAATTCTCTATATTATACATATTTTTGACTAAAATCACCGTAAGTTGTAAAAATCTTTTGAAAAATTTTAAAATGTGCCGAAATAGCTCAGTTGGGAGAGCGTTAGACTGAAGATCTAAAGGTCCCCGGTTCAATCCCGGGTTTCGGCATTCACAAACTTTTTCTTAATTTTGTTCTTTAGAAGTTGGGTTATTATTATTTATTTATATATTTAACACCAATCGGCACTATACATCTAATAACCATTATAATTATAAATAAGACAACAGGCTTAAACATATAAAATTAGGAATTAAACAAGTAACCTAGTTCGTATGCTAGTATTTGAATAAAGCTTTTTCAACGATCTTTCTGAAGTTCTGTAGAGATCCGCTGAAGAAGTTGATGCCACCGTTTACCAGTCTACAGATTCCTTTGGGTCATTGATTACATAGTTTTTGTTCGATCTGCAAGTTTTCAGAATCCTCATCTGTCAAAGGTTAAGCTCGTTAGGTACGATTTCAAAGCCTGCAAGGATTTCTGGGGCATCAATTAATCCATTGAAGATTTTGAGAAGAAGATGAGGTCTGCTACCTGCCGTCGAGATTTTAGGTTATTTATTTTCAGAATTCTTCGGTCGTCTTCTGTTGAATTGATATCGTTTCTATGTCTGTTATGAAATAGCAGCGCTTTGCAGAACTTGTGCTGGATTCTCTCTACTCTAGTTATACCCAAGTCCCTGATGTCTTCAACTTCCGTGAGTCTTTGGTCGTTCAACGTGTAGGTTAAAAGTACCTGGGTATGCGCACAGTGAAGGACATCACTGCGCATTTTTTCACATTCAGAACATGTTTATTTATTTTACATCAGTTATACAGCTCATCTATATCGTTTCGTAAGATGTGAATATCAAGAAAGGTGAAAATTCTTCGAAAATTTTTAAATCGTCAGCGTATAATAATTACTCAGACTGAAGTTTTTTCCCAATGTCATTCACAAATATGTTGAAGAGTAAGAGTCCAAGGTGGGATCCCTGGGGAACACCAGATGTGACATCACACTCATCTGAAATGTGTCCGTCGATCCTTACTTGCAATATGCTTCCTGTTAGGTACGATCTGATCCAGCGTAGTGCATTGCAATTCACTCCATAACTTTTTAGCTTCTCCATAAGAGTCTCATGCCTTGCTAAAGTCCGTATATATTGAATGAACTGGAATACCGCTGTCCATGGCCTTGGAAATGTAGTTGACATAAGTATATAAGTTCGTTGTAGTGGATATGCCACCAACAAATCCGTGTTGCTTAGGAGAAATGATATTTCTGAATGATGATATCAACTGAGGCAGGACAATTTTCTCAAACAGTTTTGCTAATGCAGATTGGATACATTTTATTTATAATTGGTGACGTCAGATCTTGGACCGTTTTTGTGGATGGGACTGATGAACGACGATTTCCACGCCGAAAGGCTTCGTGATGAAAAGACTTGCTGAATAAATGTGTGATAGGTTCACAGAGCCCGGCAGCACAGTTGCGTAGAAATATATTAGGCAGACTATCAGGTCCTGCTCCTTTTTTTGTATCCAGGGTCAACAGCTGCTTAAAAACTTAATTGAAGTTAGCATCAAATTCATTTAGCTCCCATGCTGGAGTTCCCATGTCGGTACCCCTTTCTTGTTCTTGACAAACCAAATTTTATAAGTTCTTTAGAGAACCAGCTGGGAAATTTACTTGGTTTCCTCGAATATACAGGGACAAACTGAGAAATACCTTCTTGTACTTTATTATAAAACCAACTAACTTTATTATCCACTTCTTCTATTTTGTATAGCTCAATCCAGTTAGAACTTAAAAAGAAAGCATTAAGACTCACATAGTCGGCTTTCTTAAACGAATAAGAAGGCGGATAATTTGGTATTAGGCTAGGCTGAAAATCCAAGGAGATCTCCAGAGGTGGGTAATATTTATCCACAGTCGTGAAAGCAAGAGTCCAACAGCTTATTATTTTTATTTAAGATGTGATTAAATTGTTGACACTCAATCAGAGCAGTGGTATTGTACAGCAGCTTCTCGCAATCAAAGCGCGGTGTACTGCTGGGCAAATTGTAGTCTCCCACTATCATGATCCTTGAATCCGGAAATTTTCTCTCAAATGTATTAATGATTCAGTATGGACATAGTATATCTCATAATTAGATTGTGGTGGTATACATATATACGCACCCAATGATGATACAAGCATTATCACCTTTGATCCTTATGAAGATCTGCTGGAGGTTATTGTTCCCAATGGATATGAGCTCAGCTTTAATTGTTCGTTTAAAAGCAATCAGGACACCACCTCCTCTCTCGCCTCCTGTCGAAGTATGCCTGCCCTCCTTAGTGTGATATAGGAGCTATCGAAAATTCATTATTTTGAATAGATGTGTAAAGCCAGGACTCTGTGAAACATATTACGTCGTGCGAACTACTTGCCGATGAGGTTAGGAACTCGCTCAGTTTTGTCCTTAGACCGCGCGTATTCTGGTAGAATACTTGTAGGTGCTTTAGATTTCCTTTCCTCGATGACTTGGCGAAAGTTTGTGTTAACTATTCTAGGCGTGCCATGGTTTTGTTTTTCACGCCACTGTCATTCAGCAATCTAAGTTTTTCCCTCAGTGATTGCAATTGTGACTGCTGAGCCGGAGTGAGATCTGACTTGAAGGAGTCTCGTGGGGCAGGATCAGGTTTGGATTTTAGTATACTTATGGCATGAGTGACAGACTGTGTCTCATTCAGCAAAGGCCGACCGATCGGGTGTTGAACGCCCTAGCCTACGTAGCTTGGCCATTCATGGAGCTCCTCGGGAATAACATATGATAACCGTGCTCTACTTTACCGTCTACCGCCTTGGATTCGGTAATATTAAATGCGATCGCGTTGGCTTCCCGCTTCTTACGCTCATTGACCTCGGTAATGACCTCCTCTGAAGGAAGTGAAGAGAATGAACTTAGTTTGTCTTCTATTACCGCAACTCTTTTATCTAAATGTGAGCACTTTTTCGACATAGCCTAGTTCGTTTTATTGTTTACTTCGATTACTTTCACCTAATTTAACAAATCATTAAGTAATTCAATTTAGATATTTATGAAAAAAAGGGCTAAGTTCGGGTGTCACCGAAAATTTTATACCCTCGCATGACAAGTTTCATCAAGATGTCTCAATTTTTACTCAAGTTACAGCTTGCACGGATGGGTAGATAGACATCCGGATTTCAACTCGACTCGTCACCCTGATCACTTTGGTATATGTAACCATATATCTGACGATATATACCGTTATTAGCAACTTTATTGCGACAGGATAAAAATGATGCCATTTGAATTACATGAAAATATCTGAGAGATTTACCTATATTTTCGGTGAAAAATTAGGTTAGGTTAGGTTAGGCACTGAGTTCTTCGTGTTCGATATCAGGGACCTTGAAAAGTTATAGTCCGATCACGACAATTTTTCCACAAGGGATACTTCAGCTCAAATACCGTATTTGTGTAAAGTTTTATTCCACTATCATCATTGGTTCCTAATGTATATATTATACAGAGAAGGCATCAGATGGAATTCAAAATAGCGTTATATTGGAAGAAGGCGTGGTTGCTAACCGATTTCACCCGTATTTCGTACATGTCAGGGTGTTAAGAAAATATTATATACCGAAGTTGATTGAAATCGGTCGAGTAGTTCCTGAGCTATGGTTTTTGGTCCATAAGTGGGCGACGCCACGCCCATTTTCAATTTAAAAAAAAAAGCCTGGATGCAGCTTTCTTCTGACATTTCTTCCGTAAAATTTAGCGTTTCTGACGTTATTTGTTATTTTCAACATAACCTTTGTATGGGAGGTGGGCGTGGTTATTATCCGATTTCTTCCATTTTTGAACTGTATATTGAAATGCATAAAGAAACGACTCTATACAGTTTGGTTGACATAGCTGTAGTAGTTTTCGAGATATATACAAAAAAGTTAGTAGGTGGCGGGGCCACGCCCACTTTTCCAAAAAAATTCCGTCCAAATATGTCCCTCCCTAATGCGATCCTTTGTGCCAAATTTCATTTTAATATCTTTACTCATGGCTTAGTTATGACACTTTATAGGTTTTCGGTTTCCGCCATTGTGTGGGCGTGGCAGGGGGCCGATTTTTGCCATCTTCGAACTTAACCTTCTTATGGAGCCAAGAAATACGTGTACCAAGTTTCATCATGATATCTCAATTTTTACTCAAGTTACAGCTTGCACGGACGGACGGACAGACRGACATCCGGATTTCAACTCTACTCGTCACCCTGATCACTTTGGTATATATAACCCTATATCTGACTCCTTTAGTTTTAGTACTTACCAACAACCGTTATGTGAACAAAACTATAATACTCTCCTTAGCAACTTTGTTGCGAGAGTATAAAAACAACTAATAAATGATCAGCACAAAGTTTAGCACTTGTTGTTTAGCCCAGTGTTGCCACAGTATGCCGATCTTAACTTTTTTTTTTTCGTTTCAAAGTAAGTGAATATTTGATGACCTGTTGATGTAGGTCAGTGGTATAAAAAAATAATAAATATATTTAAGTTACCATCATAACAAAACAACACAACAATATATCAATTATGGATCCGAAAACGGTCACGAATTATGCTATTGTAACTAAGACAGTTGTTACTTTCTCCTTTTGATAATTTCTGCCATTTAACGACTTGAGTAGCTTAATAAAAAAACCTTTTTTTCTATACAATTCATGTTTGCAGTACATTTATTGTACCGTTATAATATATTATTTCGCTCATATAAAAAGTATACATATGTATAAAAAGTGCAGTTTTTCTAAAACCCTTGTTTCAGTATCTTAGTCAATTTTTATACTATAATTAATGTTCACATTAAGTTAGTGCATGTAGTTGAGCTTTCATAACTTTTAAATACATAAAAAAAAAAGTATGCGGTAAACATTAAAGTACCTACTTCTTATCGAAGGACTAAAAAAAAGTTAAAAAAAACACACATACAAGTAAAAAGAAACATAAATAATAATACATACTTAAAGAAAAAATACAATAATAATAAAATTTATATTTTTCGCTTTCTATTATATAAACATTAAAAATAATTTTCATTTTATAAGCACTTCAGCGCCAGTTTCTCATATTATATAAGTAGCAGAGTTCAAATATAAATGCATATGTATTATTTTTGAATCAATAAAAAAATAATATATTAAAATTGTGAATACATTTAAAATGAAGCAGATATGTATATCGACTAATTACTAAACGCATTATTATTACATTTTTCCATAAAACATATATTCAAAATCACACAGAATTTTAAATAATCGCGAAAAACAATTCTTATACAAACAAAAAAAAAACGAAACATTTAAATAATAATTCATAAGGTCTTCTGAAAATTGCAAGTATTTTAAGTGGATAATATAAAAAAGAGGCATACAAAATAAAATACAACTTCATACTTTCTACACCACCAGTTTGCCACTTAAAGCTTAAAGCATGCAATTCGAGTTGAGTTGAAATGGCGCGAGGTCCTTAGTTATCGCCAGTGGCGCGCCATCACATGTCATCTTATGCGCCAACGCCGCCAAATTGCGTGCGTCATCTTGACCCGAGTGTGGACGCCCCTCAAATGTGAGCCCGACATGCGTTATGGCATCGGCAAAGTTTAACGGCTTATATTTGTACCACGCCCGGAAAACGGCACGTAAATCGATCCACTGATTGAAATAGGAAGGTTTCTTCAGCCTTTTCCGCTGACACTCTTTCGCCAAGCAAATACCAAAATCCCAATCGGTCCAGGTGACAAACGCGCAATTGCCAGTCATTTTATCCTTGGACATTTTCGGCAGTTGTAAATTTCGTGCGCGTAACTCTTTGCGTAACCATTCTTGAAACATCATGATAGCTGTTTGCAATGGCATTCCATCATCGACCATATGCTGTTTGATGCCAGTAAGTTCGGTGCAGTATGCGCTCAGTTTCGGCGATTCAATTGGCATGACATATTTATGGAATTCGGCTTCAATTTTACCTGTTTGCGCATTCACCAAAATAGCGGGGAATTCTATAAAGAAATGTATATTGTCAAAGCAAGCAATAAAAAAATGTTATATTTGGTTTGCTACCTATTACTTCGGACTCACGCCATTGTGGTGGAGCTTGATCCGCCCAGCAGGTTGCTTCAAAATCGATGCAAATTAGATATTTGTAATGTTGTGTTGATAATTGCGGCTTATTTCGCTTAGTTAAGTAACTGGATGCATTGTTCTTGTCAGCGCCGTTCTCTTCATATATAGTTTCAACAAGGCCTAGTTGCCTGCAAGACGGAAATAAATTTCAATCTAATTACAAAATAAGTAGGCAGTTATTTAACTATAAAAGCATGCATATAGTATAATTCACAAATTAGCTTAATTTTTTTTTTTTTAAATAGTAATAAAAATGTTTTCGTTGCCTACATTTCTCTACTTTTTGCCATAGCACACAACCATCGGCTTTTGCCGCAACACAAAACCATTGGTTTCCGCTAACGCTTTTGCCATCATTACAGCTGCATCTACTTCACTCAATCCATGGAATGTCACAAATGCTTGTCCTTTCATGCGTCCCTGTTGCATCACTTTGATTTCCATGTTATCAGGTGCTACAAACCGCGCGTAGAGCTGTTTTAGATCCTCTTCGCTGACATCTTTATCAAGATTTTTTATATACAATTTATTACTAGGAGCACCTATTTGGTAATTCTTATAAATGGGGAGCGCCTGCAGTTGTTCTGGTGAAAGTCGTGTTGCACTGAGATCTGAGGGCAGCACAAAGGACTTTAAAGATCGCGTACTTTGTTGGTGTTGTATTTTTACTGCGATTTTGCTTTTTTTACCAACCGATTCTGACTGTTCAAATACGTTTTGCGGCACATTTTTACTGGCGCTGTCAATGCTCTCCACATGCTTCTGTTTTCGCAGTGTTGTTTGCAATAGCTGGCGCGCTTTTTTTTTAAATTGAGCTTCAAGCTCTTCAGGTGCTTTGCGTTTTAATTGCATTTGTATTGATGTAGATTGATGTTGATTGCTTGATTTGGCATCATCGTCTTCGGAAGATTCCAATTCGGTTTCCGATTTTTCATCAATTACTTTAGTTGCTTTATGTATTACTTCAGAAATTTCACTAACTGCCACTGCTTCCTCCATAGTTTGCGTGCTTACATCACGTGGCCAAAGTTTATTTAAACACATACCTGCCGATTTAGCGCCAAAAGGTGGTTCCAAATTCATGCGGTTCATCAGATGCAGCACTTGTGTGTAAAAATATGTGTTACTCATTAAAGCAATACTTATGGCATCTAGTATATCTGGTGTAATACGTGGATAAGCATATTTAAGATAAGGTGGTGGCGGCTGTACAAAATTTAATTTTGCATCACAAGCAAATAGCTGCGACACGTACTTGCTGATTTGTGGTAATGCCGTCTCATTGCTTGGATGTAGTTTCGTCTGCGTCGCTTTGCTAGAGGTCGTCGTTTTTCCAATATTAGTATTTGCAACCGGTTTCACATTTTTGCGAAAGAATGTTACATTCAGCAGTTTACCAGGCTTAACTTCCAACTGCTGCAGCTGCTCGAAAACGGTTTGAGCCGCCTGTTCATTCTCGTAGGTGAGCAGCACGCGTCGGCGGCCAAATGGTTTCACTTCCTTCGCTGCCGATGGTAATATCGATGTTATATCGCTTATGAATTTTGGTATATTCTTTACTATAAGTGTAGATTGAGAAGCACTCATACTTATTTTTATTAATATTAAATATTAAAGCGAAGTTGCCAAAGGAAAAAGAAATAAATATATGTGAGTGTGTCAGGCGAATCAGCTGCGACTCAGGGTTGTATTTGTTTACTGAAAATTAGAGAGAAAGTGTAGTAGCAACTAAGCCCACTCATTTAATTTCTCTTTTAACAAGAGAAATAAATATTTAAGGGATAATTCTCAAACGCTGTGACGCTCTGAACACATAGAGAGCGACAGACTTTATTTAAATCCACACGTTCTTATGGACACAGTTATTGAGTGCAGCTGAACTAAATAACTCCATAATAGGGCCCATACACGACACACTTGTGAGTTGGATCTGTGTGAATTCGTTTCCCCCATACACGAAATACAAATCCATTTTGAGTTCGTTCTTCACACAGTAGACATGTGCCACAGGCAAGCAGAACATTTCTTGAAATTTATTTCTAATGTAGCACTTTTATCTATTTCTTTCTATTTCGTTAATAAGTATATTTATCACTTTTCGTTTGCCAAATTTCTAATTAATTTTTTATATGATTAATAAATTCTGATACGAAATCTTTATTAATGGGGAGCCTACTTTAAAAGCTTCAAACAATCGATTTCTTTTTGCTAGAAACTAGAAGGGAAATAGTGACCGAGCGTCTAGCAGATATATGAGCGCTTGGGCAAAAAGCGAAAACTTTGCCGCGCAATTTCTCGGCTTTTCATTTTTACGATTTTTTTTAATTGGCGACTAAACATCGTATGGAATATGGGGCAAAGTTTATTATTTTTGACATTAAAGTATCTTCTATTTAAACTCTAATAAATAAACTAAGAAAAGTAAAGTTTGAACATATTTTTAAACGGCATTAAGTAAAATTTCTTTTGAACAAAAATCAATATTTTAAATTTTTTAATTTTCTTTTTTTTTTTAATTGTGCGCTTTTTATGAATTTTATTAGTTTAACTAAAAGATAAATTATTAAAAAATATGAATCTTTTTGAATTTTTTGTTTCAGATAGAAATTGCGACCTGCACCCTGCCCGCCGTCCGAAAAATGCACATGCGAGATGCATCGGGCAATTGCTTCGCAAAGGCAGAATATCAACGATTTTGCATCCAAAAAATTTGTGAAAGATGTACAAATATATAACTATAAAGAATAGAAATTTTACTTGAATCAATTATTTCTTTCCCTCCCAAAAAAATCCTCAAATCGATTTTTTGAAGCCTCTAAAGCAGGCAAGTGTTAAGCAATATTCGTCCGCGATTTTCACTGTTCGGCGACACGAGAGAAATGAGATTTTGTGCGCACACAACGCCATACGCGACACACATGTGCGCACACCGATCGTAAAAAATCAATCATTTTCGCGAACATGGATCGCGCACACACATACCGATCCAACGCACTTATGTGTCGTGTATGGGCACTTTAAGAACGTGTGTATTTTAATATTTGCAGATTAAACTTGATGTCTGCAGCTCTCTATGTGTTCAGAGCGTAAATGTAAAATTTAAATATGTTTTTATGATAATTGTAAATGAGTCTTAAAAATTAATATAAAAAAATCTAAAAAAATATTATTTGTTTGGTTTATTTTTAAGGAATGCGTACATACGCATATATATTTGCAATAAATATTCATTAAAAATTATTCAAATGGTACGAAAGCAAATATGAATAAGTGTACACTTATGTACGTGAGGGCAAGTATGTCCATATACATACATACATATTATGTATTACGTAAGTATATATGTATGTATGTTTGCAAGCATTTTAATTTTACTCGATTTGCATTTTCTCAAAACTAAAACTTTATCTCTTCTATTACTACACGTGTAAATAATTTGAATTTTATTGAAATCAATAGCTAATTAAATTAAATAACACAATCGTTTGCCATTAATAATCACCCTAATAGAGAATAGAGGAAATGTTTCATTTAACAGAATTCTAGTATTAGGATTTTATCCTTAAACAATTTTTGTTTTTTAAACATGAAGAATGCATTTGCCGTGAAGATATATGTATGTATATGTGACCTGGTCTACGAAAAGGGAGCTAACGTGCGGAAACTAGTTTTCTATCACGTGAAAAAGCATCTCATCTTTTATCCGAATCAACTAAAAAGTGAAAATTGATTTTTTCACACCTAAGCCCCCTTTCCGTAGACCAGGTCACATATATTAATCATTATAGAAAGATTTTCCTAACGTCGGTCACCTGCCAACAGATAACAAAAATTGAGCTCTTTCAAAAATCCCCTCAGTCCAGGTGCTCCTTGTCCATAATTTCAACTGGCCCTAAGGTGCATGTGTCCAATTGTTTTAATTAATTTAAATAATAAACCTTGAATAAAACGCTTATATGTATAACAAATAACAGAGGTATTAAGTAATAAAATCCCTGAGAAATAATTATTATTTAAAGATTGTTTTGTAATCTTTATCGTCTTTGAAAGCGCACTGCCTGAGCTCATTTTTTGCTTCCTAGAATTATTTTATGATAAAAGCTTTTGTTGCAATTGCACTTATCTGCCACCATGGCAGCGGCTAATTGCCACCAATCCCGCTGCATTCTATTCATAATTCTCTATTTAAAGAAGAAAAATTAATTTCCTACAACGCTGTTTAGAAGAGCATTCTTATAAGGGCATACACCCAGATGCATATTTACATATGGGAACATTGATAGTAGATATATTGGAATGGGTAAACAAATTTATTTTTTTGCTTGGTATTCTGAAAGTTAGCTTTTAGACACCTCTAACGAAGTTATACACGGTTGAATTTCTTTTCAATTGCATAACTCACAGCAAAACGAAATCATTTTAAATTGCAAAACTTATTGTTTGGTTGGAAATTTAGTGTTCTACAAAACTATCTATATAATTTTTCGATTATCATTAAAAAAAAAAAATTAAAATTAACAAAGAAAATAACAAAGTGATAAGCGAGATATTTTTCAAGTAGTTGAAAGCAAAATATGAATTTTTCCATCTTACAATAAGAAAGACCAAAAAACTATAACCTTGACCATACTAAACGAAAAACAAAAACTTTTTTGACACATCGTAATGTATGTATATAGTTAGATATGTACATAAATACATATATGCGTAAAAACGTGATATTGCTTGCCCACCTCCTTTATCCCAGCAGCAGTTTGTTGTTATTGTTTTCTTTGATGTATAATTGCAATTTTGCATGGTGGGGTAGGTGATGATGGTACGGCAGACACGGTTGGCGACTATGAAAATAAATAGCGTAAAGCAAACAACAAAAACAAGCTTGCACGTAACAAAAAAATAAGTATCAGCACCAACAAACAAGTAACGTTTGGGTTTGCTGTCAGGTCATAACCGACATAAACCGCTTTTCGACGGTTTATTTTATGTGCGAGCGTGGAGCTTGAAAAAAAAATAAACGCCAAGCGCAGGGCTAGCAGCAGCATTAGCATACATAAGCGGGCGAAAGCTTATAGAATAACAGAAATTACCTTAAGCGTGCGATTCTGTACTGTGATACAGTATCAAGTCTCTAAATGTAACCAATCTCTAGTCTCTATTTGAAACATTTTCAGTTAAAATCTCAATATGTGACTAGATACTATTCACTAAACCAGTCACCAGCATTAGTCTCAAAATATTGCCTCAAATTTGAGACCTGGTAGTTAGCGGGTCACAAAACCAAAAAGAACTCTTGTCTGCCATTTTGAATATTCTGAATAGAGATCATCATAGATATTAATCGATTGTCGTTTTTTTCATATTATTTTAATCAACTCAAACACGAAAAGGTTAAAAATAAAGAAATTTTACATAAATTTATGATTGTTTGTGTAATTGCCGTGTTATGCTATCCAATTTAAATTTTCAAATGAATTTCGATTATTAAAATTAATAAAGATTAAATTTACCTAGTTTTGATTAAAATTTTATTTCTTATATCAAAATATTTGTAAATATTTTTTATTTTATTAAAAATATTTGAAGAATATGTCTGTTTTTGTTTAAATTATTACAAATAGTTTTTCTTAGTATTGTATATATTATATGGGTGAAAGTAGGCCTCCGGGAGAACCTAATATCCAAAAAATATCGGTAACGCGCCTATATTGCAACCTCTTTATTATTTTTAAGTCCTTTTATCTGAATCTCTGTGACGAAAAATCAACTATTTCGATCAGGTAAGCTGTTGACGACCATATGATTCTTTTGTTACTTGTAAGTTTCTACAATGGCTACGACACAAGTTGTACCGCAGTTGCTGCCATCGCCGCTGTTCAGAATGAACCAGTTGTACTTGACCAGAATTTCAGATTACAGCGGCTCGCTTACGGCGTCATACACAGTTATTCATAGATTCTGAATAAAGATGACAATTAAATACAAGATTTCAATATTCCACTCGCCATGCGATGCAGAGGTGGGGAGAATGGTAGTGACTCAAATTTATGTGTAATATGTGTAGTTACTCTGTAGTTGGTGCCTGTTGTGTGACAGCCGCTGGAGTTATGGTCAATATGCCACGAATAACGTATTCAATCCAATGTAAATTGCATACATATATTAATCTAAAGTCAATTTTTATATATGTATGTATGTATTTCTCGAGCTTTATTACTTTTTCGGAATATTAATTTTCTTTTTCTAAGTGAACCCATATTTTCTTTCTAAAACAATCTCAATGAAACCGTAATATGTCTTATAGCCTTGACAGACGGCAGCGTTAATCCGGATTAGCAGCACATTTAATCAGATCCGAATTCGTAGATGACAGACAGCAGCTATGCGAGTTTGAAACTCTCGTAAACATATGATTGACATTTTTATAATATTTTCAATGAAAATAGATAGAAGATAAACATTGTTGTTAATCGAACAATTAAAAAAAAAAACTTTTTTATTACAAACAAATATCAACACGTTATTTTTAAAACTGCATTACAACAAAATATCATTACATAAAACTTCTTGTTTTATTATTGAAAATTTGAAAAACAGCTGTTAGCGTTGCTTGTTGAGATGTAAAAAGAATTTTTGTGGTAAGCGGATCTCTAGATTCTTTAGACCAGCGTTTAACAAAACTAAGAGCGCCTTTAGCTTTAAAAACCGTGGAAGATGCGTGCAGATTAAAATTGAGTTTGGGGTCCATAGTTACTCCCAGATCAACAAAACTACATATTTGCTCCAACCTAAAGTTTTGTATTGCGTATGAAGTAGGATCTACAGATCTACATATGTGAAAAACACATCGTTTTGCATTTTTTTAAGTTCAATGGCATGTCATTTCTATCACACCAGAAACTAGGTTGTTTAAATCTGTTTCGCTGTTTAAAATATACGTTTTAAAAAGTTTTACATCGTCAGCATATAATAGAACTTTTGAAAACTTAACAACAGATATGTTATTAATAAATAACAAGAGTAGAATTGGACCAAGATGGCTACCTTGAGGAACGCCTGAAGGAACATTGATTATGTCGGGAAAAGTATTGTTAAATATGACTTGTTGAATTCTATTACTAAGATAAAAAGCGAGGTAGCTCAAGTTTATTCAAAAGAATCGAATGGAATACTTTATCAAAAGCTTTACTTTATCTTCTCTTAATGTTAATCCGGATTAACGACGCCGTGTGTTAATACTATTTGTTGTATATTTTTGCTAAGTCGGATTATCTCATGGGTCATAGCAGATTGTAGCTCCGCTCAATGTCTTCAAAGATCTCAAAGCCATCATATCTCTTTCTTCTGTGTCCGCATAATTCTAACCATCTAATATTTGCCCAACGTAACCATATTTTTATTTCTTCTTAGGAATCATCCATTGGGAAATTAAAAAATAAGATTGAAAAAAATATAATGTCCCAAGGTATGACGGCCGATTTACGAGTACATACACATATTGACAAGTCAATCGACCAGCCTGGATTCTCGGATGTATTATTATTAATGGTCCCGGACTTCATTAATTATGGTGTTTCACTTGGTTTAAGTCATCATTTTGTAATAGATCTACACACAAAATCCAACTGTTTTGATATCCGGAAGAAATATATATGTATATAGTTATTCCCTTTGCTAAATTATCACTCAAAAAAATAAACAACATAAAGAGACTACTAATAGAGAAGATTACTAAGATTATCGAATTATTTCGTCTAATTGGTTGTAAATAGATTTTTATTAACTTATCTTTTGTTTGGATTTTTGTTTCATAAAGAGGAGAGGAGAAAGGCATGACAAGCAACAAATGGGTATTATATAACCGCTATAAAAACAACATCAACTGAAATGGTTTTACGACAAGCGGTAACGGTAAATATCCAGAAATTCCATCGGTCAAGAACATTTCTCCAAAATAGTTGAATAATGTCTTCTGTCGCTATAACAAGAACAACAGTAATAATTATGCCAAGAATAATAGATCTTGACTTTGGGTAGAATTAGAATAGAAATTTTATTGCTATGACTTTTAAAGCAACAACAATGTCAGCCTCGAAATCCAACGCTTGCTAACAGGAGCCAAGTAAAGTACTCTCTCGTCGAACAAAAACCAAATACTATAAGTCACTCATTATTCCCGTCCTGCTATATGGTGCAGAGGTATGGACGATGACAAACTTTCATAGAACATTTCTTGCTAACGTAAGTATGTACCGGCATTTTTGTTAAAGATTATTGCAAATTATGACTTACCAATTAACACATTTTGGTTAAAAAGCAAGAAGTTTTTATCTACAGAGCCTTCGAGCACGCAATGTCTTGAACTTTGGACTTGCTAATTAAATATGAAAAATAAATACTAATTTCATAAAATTTATTTTAATTTGGATATGATGAAATTGGGAATATATTATTCTTAAACGTTCTTTTATATATAAATTACACTGGTCTACAGGAGTTTTATTACTCTAATTTATTTATTTATTACTCTGGATATATTTGTGCTCACAATCCATAAAACTATCGATGATTTTATAAGATTTGCTCTCATTTCTTTTAATACTCTTGCAACATGTTGCTACAAGGTACAAAGTTTTGTTTACCTAACGTTTGTTTGTATCACCTAAAAGTAAACGAGATAGATAAAGGGGTCTATATTTATATATTATATTATATATAAAAATTACGTGTTACGTTGTTTGTCCGCGATGGACTCCTAAACTGCTGAACCGATTTTAGTAAAGTTTAGCACACTGTGTCCACTTCGAACCAACTTAGAAGATTGGATAGTAAAAAATACTCATAAATAAAAAATACAGTAAAAGCTCTATTAAACGGACACCTCTATTAAAAATGGACAGAAAGGCTGGTAAACAGACATTGAGAATACAGCCTTAAATTGATTCAAAATTAAACCTTAAGTGCAATCCCTAGGATTTCTATACCGAAAAAAAGTTTTCGCCTTTATCCGTAAATAAAATTTTAACTGTATTAAATAGTTTATTATATGAATAATAGTATAAAATGTATACCCCTACAACGCGTGGCCGGACCCACTAGTATGTAATATAAATAATCAGACTGACAAGATGAGTTGAAATTTCATATTTCCTGGTTCCAAAGGGGATTTGGTATTGCAGATGGAGGAATCACAGCTTCGCCAATCGAAAACCTATACAAGTCCCATAATAAGAATAAATAGTGGGCAGAGAATATATAAATCAACTGGCTCAGGACAAATATTTTCAGCATACTTCCTGTAAAATTTTTTTTATTATTATCTTGACATTATCCTGTTACAGAGCAAAATTGGTGAAATTAGACTACACCACGCCTTCCTTACTTATAACAAAACTATCAATTCAGTCTGATTTATTCACTTTCCAGCACCAATCAATGTATCCGGATAGTTTGCACGAATTCTGCCTTTGAGGTGTGCCACCTTATGACCAAAAATTGTCCAAATCGGATCAAAACTGATTATGCCTCCGAATATGTGAACATCAGGTGTTATCCGAGGAACCCTAATAAAAATCAAAGAGCATTTCCTTTGTTAGTAATTAGTGGTAATGCGTAAAACAAAGTTGGTTGGCTTTACATAGTAGATAGCGGTCAATATGTAAAATATCTTAGGAAATTTAAAAATGATATTGAATATCCTATAGTTGAAAGACGAAAATATGTGAAATTGATCTACGAAGTACTCTAACTCCTGTATACTATTTTTGTGAGATTTATGTATTTATAAAGTTGCTGAAAATATGTTGTTAGATAAGACTAGTTTTCTAAAAAATTATGAAACTAATTGAGTCTATGCCCTATAATATAAGGTAATAAGATAACAAATTTGATTGTTATAAATTCACAATTAACTTATCTGACTTTGATCATTGGTTCGGTTTGGTTTCGGACATATCGAAGTAAACAGAAGCTGTTTTCGATTCGTCAAGCATTACTCTCCAACGAACTGAACAAACTATATCAGATACTCAACAAACGGGCACTTGTATTTGATCCTTTCTTAGTGAAAAATTTTTTTACGTTAAAAAACGTTGCAGTAACTCTTAATTTTTGTTTTCTATAAATTACTATAACCATTTGAAGACATAAGAAAGCAAAAAAATTGTATTTTCATCTGTCATTTGGACCATTTATAATAGTAAAACTGATCTAAAATATGCAAACCAAAATTTGGCAGATATCGAAAACATAGTACAATGTAAAATTCGTCTCTTGTAAAATTTTCCTTTACAATTTTTCGAGCATACCCATCCTCATTAATTATGCCGAAATGAGGCACGTAGAGCCTTATTCCACAAATTTCCTTTTCTCGATTTTCATTGTTATTAGAGCTTTACGTTAAATAAATCTAAATGAAAAATTGCTAATTTGATAAATTAAATCGGCATAATAAAGATCTTATGCCGATTGCTAATTTGATAAATTAAATCGGCATAATAAAGATTTAAAGTCCATACCTTAGCCTCATTGCTTTGTACCAATGGTTTTAGATGCTTTATTTTAAGGGATTGAGTGAGAATGCAACAAAATATTGATGTCAAATGACATGAACCAACTCATCCTGACACTTGAAACCTTAGCCACTTCTTTTTATATATAACTCAATATCAATTCCTAACCGCGAAAACAGAAGATACAAAGCGATCCGGATGAGTTCTTTTCGCTCTCAAAAGCCGAAGACATTTTTGTCATAAGTGGAGTTCATTTCGACTTACTCGGTGTAAGGAAATGCGAAAAAATTATGCCCAATCAATCGGCCCTCGTATTCCTAACACAGCAACACAGTTACACACATTATGTTAGAGTAATTGCAATTGTTGCATTCATCGCACGACAAATGAAAGTGAAAAGCTGTAAGAAGCCTACAGCGGTCGGATCAATTGAAATCGCATGCGGCCAACGCGAATGTAGCTGGCCACTGATTAAAAACAGGTCAACTGAGGCCAAAGTAATCACAGTCCGGCAAAAAGTAACTGCATAAACAACAACAACAATGCCAGAAACAAAAACTGGAGTGTAAAAAATGCGAGCAACAGCCAATTGAAACTGGACCGATGAATAAGCTCCCGACGGAACCAGTAATACAGTACGGTCCTCCACCCCACATCCGCAATTGCAACTTTTATGCTGCGGGTATACATACTTATGAGTATATGTGACGGTACTTGTCTGAGACGACTAGTGCGTATTGTTGGCGACTAAGAAAAATTGACTTTGTTGCAATGGCGCGCATATGTATATGTATGTTTGCCGATATATAAATTGTTATCGCTGACTAAAAATTTACTGTTCCGTCGCTTATTATAGTAGTTATTCCCGCTTGGAAGTCTCGTGAGTTGATCTATTTTAAGTTCCATGCGACAACATTGTTACAATAACAATAAATTCAAGTTACGGTTGTAGGTAAACATTGGTTAGTGTGGTAAGAGTGATAATAATAGTGAAATGACGTGCAGCAAGTGGGTGGGCGGCGTCAGTCTTCTTCTTCTTTACTGGCGTAGAAACTGCTTACGTGGTTATAGCCGAGGTAACAAGAGCGCGCCAGTCGTTTCTTCTTTTCGCAAGGTTGCCTCAATTGGAGATTCCAAGCGAAGCCAGGTCTTTCCCCACATGGTCTTTCCGATGGAGTAGAGGTCTTAATCTACGTCCCAGGCAAGTAATGTGTCGAATACTTTTCATGCATTTGGACGACATTACCTAGTCAGCAGAGCCGCTGTTTTTAATTTGCTGAACTATGTCAATTTCGTCGTATATCTCATACAGTTAATCGTTTCATCGAATTTTGTTCGTCGAGAGATGGCTTTACCTCTCAATTGCCTACTTGGTCCAAAGGTGCTGGCAAGAGATATTCTACGTTGGATTTCGAGGCTGACGCTGTCATCTGTTCTTTTCCGTTTTCCGAAAACCAATGGTTTCGGTTGCAGCTTTACGTAAAGAGCTTGAAATGCCGTCCCGCAGTTCCTTTATATCGAGTTGTTGACAAGAGAGCACGAGTGCAAGTCGCGTAAAAAATCGTTCGATTGCAGCTTCTCGACGTTGAACTTTCCTTGTTTTGGTTGACGTGCGTTTTTTGCTGCACAGAGGCGGATCTTGGCTGCAACGAGATCGTGGTCCGATTCGATGTTAAGACCCCGGAGCATATGCATGTCTAAAACACTGGAGACGTGTCTTCCGTCTATCACACCATGATCGGTCTGGTTAGTGGCTTTTCGATCCGGAGGCAGCCAGGTAGCTTGATGTATACGGCACTAGCGAAGTCGATCAGCCTCAACATATTTGGGGATGTTTTCTCGTGGAGGGTGAATTTACCGAGGTGAGGAAGATACCTTCCTTAACCATCCTGGCGTTAAAGTCGCCAAGCACGATTTTGACATCGTGGCGGGGGCTCTCATAGGTGCGTTTCAAGCACCCATAAAAGGCATGTTTGATGCGGTTTGGGCTAGACGTTCATCCAAAGGGGTGAATGACAGTCTTCGGCAGATGAGTTTCTCTCCCACCACGAATCCCACACCTAATTTTCGCTCCTTTTTATGCCCACTGTAGTAAATGATAAAAGGATCTACTCGCCTCATCGCATTTCTTGGACATCAACCGGCTGGGCAGCGGCACCTTTCCGTGCATTCCAGGTGCATGCCTTCAAATTGTAATCCTTAATTAGTTTGCAATGGTCGTAATCAAGAGGGGTCTCCGGATCGCGGATTCCAAAAACAGTGCACAACCCTGTGGAGGAGATATTTCGCCTTCTCACTTTAGCTCGGCTTCAAACATATGTTCTTTAGCTACCCAGAGGATACTTGGTCGAGAACCGGAAGTCGTGAGCTGCTTGAGCCATATGTAAAATAATCGTTTCTGGCCACTTCCAAGTGAATGGTGGCGTTAGTAGCGCCAATATTTGCCACACATCATATTTGTGGTTATTCGGTAGGTCCATTGCACAAGGGCATATTTTCTGCGTTTATGCTAATTTTCTGACTGCACTGACAGCTTGTAAGCTTATAAAAACAATCAAAATAACAGGAAAAAGAAAGTAATATAATTAAAGACATCAACAAATAAAAATTTACCTATGTACATATATTGTAATAAAAAAGAAAAGAACCCTAATTGAACTGCAATACTGAAACTACAACATCCTTCTTCGCAGGTTAAAATAAAAACTTGATTTTGACTGGTCAGGCAGGGGGTAGCTAAATGATATAGAGATCCGACTGAATAAAATATTCGGAAATAGAAGCGCTCTTTTGAACCACAATATTTGCCAAATGCCGTAAAGATACCCGATCAAATAAGAAAGTTTTCTATACAATTCTATACAATTAATGTGGTATATAAACTTTTGACAAAATCAGTAAATTAGTTCCCGAGCCACAGCCATTGTTCAATTTTGATTTAAAATTTAGAGTCCCAAACGTGTTTATTAATAAGATTGTCGCCCTGAGTGGGCGTTTATAATGGATTTTACCCATTTCCACTGTACATACATACATGTATACGAAGAAGGACTTCCTTTCAGCAAGTTTGGTTGAAATAGCTTTGGTGGCTTTTAAGATATGATCATTAAACCTTTTAAGAGGGTTGCCACATCCACTATGTAACAATTTTCAGCCCACAGATACCATGTTCAACTGCGACAGATACGGACTTTGTGTTTATATTTGGAGCTTAGTTATGATCTTTTATATGTTTTCGCTTAACGAAATCCATTTGTGGACTTTGCAATAAAAAAATATTTTTCATTAGCTATTTTGTGTTTTCATAAAAGTTTTTTTTTAAATTTCTGCTATTTAATTTCTGCATATTGTATGGATATTTGCGTATTACTTACAAAAAAAAATCAATGTTTAGAACAAATATTGCAATAACGGAATATTTTCCAAGTAAAAAAGAATTCCGAAAGCTTGTCGCTTGCCCATAAACGAGTCTAATATCAATGGAATAATATTACATACAAATTCTCATAACAGGTTTCATTTAGCGTCAATATTATATACATATATAGAATATACTTACAAATATATTTACTAATCGTAAGCAATTTTCATTTATTATACCCTGAACAGGGTATATAAGTTTGCCACGAAGTTTTTAACATCCAGAAGGAAGCGTGGAAGACCCTATAAAGTATATACAAATATAAATGATCAGTATGTTGATCTGAGTCGATTTAGCCATATCCGTCTGTCTGTATATATACAAACTAGTTCTTCAGTTTGTAAGATATCGTTTTGAAATTTTGCAAACGTCACTTTCTCTTCAAGAAGCTGCTCATTTGTCGCTACTGACGATATCGGACCACTTTAACATATATCTGCCATACAAACTGAACGATCGGAATGAAGTTTTTGTATGGAAAACTTTCACATTTGACATGGAAAAAATTTGACAAGATATATTCACGAAATTTGGTACAGATTATTTTCTAAGGCAACAACGTAATCTCCGAAGAAATTGTACAGATCGGCTCACTATAGCTGCCAGACAAACTGAACACATATTTACTAAAAGAAATGCACCTATGTAACGTTTCTTCTTGAATCAAGGGCTTATATGGAACACTTTCGCATTAATAAAATTTTAAGCTTAAGACGCCTGCTACACGTTCAGTATTTATTGGGTAGTCGAAAAAGTCTTTTTTACCATTTTAATCTCAAGAAAACACACACATCGCATAAAAATTGCCGATAATGAGGCCTGAGAGGGATGCCAGTTATTTGTGACTTAGTAGATCTATTTTATTTGGCTTCTTTAGCATTATTTGCCGCACCAATGATTCCAAGTACAACAAAATTGTGAACGACTTGTTGTCATTGACATTGTTGTTGTTATTACTTATGAATAGCTTTTTACGGACAATACGACCATGGTAACTAGCACCATACGAAACTTGACGAATATTTTTTGAATAGCCTTTCTACTTTTATTTATTATTTTTCCAATTTCCTTCTGACTTTTGTTTTCTTTATATACAAGGTGCATTCCAAAGTAAACAGGACAGGACAGGACAGGACAAAAGCATGTCGAATAAGTGTTTTAGCTCGTTGGCCGGTATGGCCGTCAGTATGACGGCACAACCATTTTGAATTGCTTTTACGTCTGCATATCGCTTTTATTTCATGGGCAAATGCATTTCTCCGATAAGAATGAAGTCGCACGGTACTATATCAGGTGAATATGGGGAGTGGTTAATGGTTAAATTTTAAATTTTTGGCAAATAATCGGTCACAAGAATGTTGGGTTCTGAGCAATTTTTGGTCGTCAGTCAATTTGTGCGAAATAAATCGTGCGCACATCTTTCGTAAGCCCAAATGTTCGGTCAAAATGCGATAAATCAATGTGTTGGAGATGTTCAATTCCATTTCCGGTGATCACGGATTTTGATTGGCCTACATTTATGTTGTCACGACCACTTTGAAAACGTTCAAACCACTCGCTACGGGATAGGCAATCATCGCCATAAACTTGTTTCATCAATTGAAACGCAAAAGTTTTGTCAATTTAAAAAAAGTATATACATATATTGTTGGCTCCTTGTTCGAAGCTCATTTTCGCACCGATAACACAAACATACTGACAATTAAAACTCAATAACTTCACTTCCAATCTTTGAAATGTCATGAAATTCTCACTGGACAAGTGATAAAGATAACAGATTCTAACGATCCAGTCGAAATATAGATGACGCCACTAGGGAGCGCTAGACTCAAAAAACTCTATTTACTTTGGAAACACCTTGTCGTTTTATAATAACTTCTTTTAAATCTTGCCATAGTTCCTTGCCTCGCGGCGCCATGATAAAAAATTAATTGCATTTACCAATGAAGTACAATCAAACTTTGGAAAATTATTATTTTGAAAAAAAAAAACTACATACTTATTGCTTCAGAAACGTATGAACACTGAGTAATAATCGAAACCATACTGAAATGGTAAATTGAATACATATGTACATATTTATGTGGTATGATTTTCGCTTTTTACTGAGAAAATCTAACGGTTTATAATAATGGAATATGTGAATGGTATCAGTCTGTCACATTCGCGAAGGAAATATTGAGTAATGTATGCTGAAGCGTTTAACTAAAACTTTATTGAAAAAATAAGATATTAAGTTTTCGAATTCCGAAAAATCTTTTGAAACTGTGTGCAACTGCAACCATGAAAATAATTCAAAATTTCCTTTTCGTTCCCTCGCCTACGAAAACCAGTGTGGCCGCCAAATCCTTCGATCATGGACAAACATAAGTCAGTTTTGTGAACGCATACAATAGCAAACTATCTCTAGGTAAGCTTGCTGGAAATGTTAAAGGATAATATTGTATTAACCGGGTATTCAGAAAACGACCTTAAATGTAGTAATTAGTTTTTTTTTTTTTTCAATGGCGACATCTTTAACGGCAAATACGATGGCTCATTAACGAAACGCGATACACATGTGAACATGTTTGCATATATGAATTAACATATATACATATGTATTTATGTACACACTATATACTATTTACAAATATTTGTAGCTTAGTTAGTGATATTTAATATAAATTTATTGCGCATTATTAGTGTTCATTGTTTAGAGTCGATGATTGTTTGATCAATATGAGGAATTGATGTGAAGGATGTCCAAAAGGACATGGAAATGGGTAATTCAACTGCATCGACCGGTTATAGGAGAAGAGAGATGTCAGTTAATTTAACGGAATGAAAGAAGAGAGTTCGTTACTTACCAAAGTGAATTTAATAGAATGGTTTATCACTCAACGTCTCTCTATTAGTCGGGCCGTTTTACAGACAATGACGAAGAAGTTTTATTCCAAGTTCTTCTTAAATATGGTGCAACGATGTCATCTAATGTATGTAGTGCCATTTATGCATAAAGAAGCTACTGATATAACGTAATAAAAAATAATAATCTTTTGCTTGAAGAATTTGCACAGTGATGGTTTTCTAGATCCCAATGCAGGCGACAAAGCACTTTATATGTATTTCAATATTCAATCAGACGATACGGGAAATGTAGTGAAGATTCTATAAATTTGTTTGAACTGAACTTTTAAACTAAAAAAAAAAAAAAAAAAAAAAAAAAAAAACCAATTAAAAAAAAAAAAAAAAAAAAAAAAAAAAAAAAAAAAAAAAAAAAAAAAAAAAACAGACGCCAATTGAAAGCTTTTTTCTTTTCAAAAAATTAATAAAGTTTTCAAATTTTCGTGGTGTTGAATTATATTACAGGCGTTGGCTAAAAATTTGATTAGTGTGCTGAACACATATTCAAGAGACATCTGTCAAATATTAAAACACACACGTTCTTAAGGACACAGTTATTTAAACATACAATGTATATGTATGTATATGTAGATATCAAATCGCTATTGGTGCAGGAGTGGAGAGAACGGCTGAACAACTTAGTTGAAAAGAACCAGGTGCACCTAATCTGGGTGCCTGGTCAGAGGGGTATAGCCGGCAACGAACTGGCTGACGAGCTAGCCCGCTCCACAGCCTCCACCAATATGATTGATCCCGAACCGTTCACTGGGGTGGGTCCCCATACTGTGAAGGAGCTGCTCCGCAAGGAAGAAAGAGTGTGCAGGGAAAGGTATTGGCAGCGAGCGYACGGTATGCGTCATGCCAAGCTGCTAGTTGGGGGGTACAACCAGAAGAGGTTCAAATCGTTAATAAACCTCCCAAGAAACAAACTCAGGATCCTGGTCGCATTTTACACCGGCTACTGCAAGCTGAAAAGGCGTTTAGCTAACATGGGCCTATCATCTTGCGCCAACTGTCGGTTTTGCGACAGGGACCCTGAAACCCCGGAGCACCTGTTAATCGACTKCATTGCAGTCTGTAGGCGCAGATCGAAGGCTCTTGGAGCCATGTTTCCGGATAGGGATCACATCGCCTCGCTAGCACCCAGCAGAATACTGGACTTCATCAATATGCTGGAGCTAAGTGAGTCCCTGTGAGTTAGGAGAGGGCACAATAGACCTAAGGTCGCAGTGCATTCCTCAATTATTTATCTATCTATGTATATGTTTTTTTGCCACGATTATGATTTTTTGGCGCCGCGATTTGGTGCTACGGATGGATAGAGGAGGATATATCCTCCTCAAACTTATAGGTTTCGAGATATTTGTATTTAAAGTTTCACAAATTTATATGCAATTCACTCATAGTTGGTTTTCTTACATGACATGACAAATACCAGTGCTGTCACATATTGCGTTTTGAAAAAATAATCCAAAAAATTTTTGTTTTACATATTTAAAGACAATGACAAAATTAATTTCGTATCTTATGTTATTTAATAAATAAAGATAAAAAATAACCCTAGTCATAGTTTTTTTGTGTCGAACTACTTTCTGCACTTTCTAACCCTCATCGATCGAACACTTACATATGTCGTATAAGTTTTTTCTATTTATTGTGATATTTCTATATATACATTAATGTGTGTATACAGCTATTTATTGTGATATTTCTATATATACATTAATGTGTGTATACAGTGGCTCAAACGCAAAATGGGACATCGCTCTATCCTACAGAAAAGACCTTCAGTTTGAGTAAAAACGGAAAGTTTTTTTAATAAAAAGTAAGCAACATATTTTGAATTTATATTAGCTAGTAATTCCTTGTAAATTTGGTAACCCTTTCCCAATTTCATGGGAACTAAGCCAAAAAAAAAAACACACACACATACGATTTGAATGTCAAACGCAAAATGGGACACCGTTATTTCTTTTAACTGAAATAAGTTCTGTGTTTTAATTTCAATAAATACTCATTGTATATTCATCGTGTGTTATATTTAAGTGTTTTGGAAATGGCTCCGCGCGGAGGGCAAAGAAATTTTGAAGAGCGGCAAGAAATTGCGAAACTTCATTCTGAAGGGCTATCAATTCGCGAAATTTCCAAAAAAAAACTGGAAACCCTCGATCCACTGTGCAGAATATTGTGACGCGATATATCAAGGAGTTTCATTTGGCCAACAAAAGTAGGGAAGGTCAAGGAAAGAAACTTAATTCCCATGATGAGCGCCAATATTGAAGGAAGTGAAATTGAATCCTTTTGTTAGTGCTCCAGAATTAAAACTTTTTGCTGGAAAACAGCTTGGAAAAACAGTTTGCGCAGAAACAATCCGTAATGTTTTACGTTCCAATGATTTTTATGGTCGAATTATGAGGAAAAAACCATTTATCAGCGTAAGAAACAAAGAAAAGCGGTTGAAATTTGCTAAAGAATACTTATCGAAAGCAGAGAGTTTTTAGAATACGGTAGGACAATTTAAAGTTGGCTAATGTAATAAATTTGACTAAATATTATTATATTGTAGGTTTTATTTACTGATGAAAGTAAATTTAACTTACATGGTTCTGATGGCAGGAGCTACGTATGGAAAAAACCGAACACAGAATTAGAACGTGAAAATACACGTGCCACAGTAAAGCACGGTGGTGGTTCTGTGATGGCTTGGGGCTGTATGTTCAGTGCAGGTGTGGGAAACTTAACATTTGTCGAGGGAAATATGAATAAGTTTTCCTATCTTGATATACTAAAGGCAAATGTTAAGCAAAGTGTAACTAAATTGGGTACCGAGACCAATTTTGCCTTTTACCAGGACAACGATCCCAATACTTCCGAAGTTGCGAAGATGTGGTTAATCCATAACTGTCCCAAATTATTGCAACCACCTCCACAATCACCAGACTTAAATGTCATTGAGCATGTATGGGAAGAATTGGCTAGACGTGTATACAAAAACCGATTTAGCTCAATCAATGATCTGAAGAGTGGCTAAAAATCCAAACAGATTTTTGCAAGAAATTAGTGGAATCTATGCCAAGACGTCTCCAAGCCGTTTTAACCGCAAAAGGTTATGCTACTAAATATTAGTTTAAAAAAAATTTATTCAAATATAAACCAAAATAAAAGTGTCCCATTTTGCATTGGACATTGAAATCGCATGTGTGTATGTTTTTTTTGGCTTAGTTGCTATGAAGTTGGGCGATGGTTACCAAGTTTACGAGAAATTAGTAGTTAATATAAGTTCAAAATATGTTACGTACTTTTTATTAGAAAAATGTATCGCTTTCACTTAAACTGCAGGCCCTTTCTATACCACAGTGTGGTGTCCCATTTTCATTTGAGCCACTGTATATATTGTCAATTGTTTAAGTTTAAGTTAACCGAATGTTAATTGTAGTACCGAATTTTCTAAAAGCAGCGTTTGCTGAAATGTAGTAGCAGAAGTTTAACTTGAAACAAAAAAACTTTTCAAACAAAGAGAATGCTGTAAGGCTGCAGGAAAGTATAAGTTAATGAAAAGAGCGACCGCCTTGCTCAGCTGATGTTGCCGGTGGCGGCTAATATATCTATTATTCTGACTTTTTTGTTTGTTTTTGACTTGTGTTGACCCATGCATTAGCAATTGTTATAATACATGTGCCGGCAGTCACGTTCCATGAACGTGCACACATACACAAGTAACATTCAATGAATGAAATTGAAAAAAAAAACATGAATAAGTGCGGAGACTCCTAATAGCACGTCGACATATGTATGTATGTATGTATGTATGTAGTGTGGGACTAGTATTAGAAAAACGCACTTATGCTGCTCGGTTTGAATTTTTTGGTTTTCGATTCAGTAGTTCACTATTTTTGTCATCAACTCTTTGGAACTGCACTTTGAATGCACTTAAAGACTTCTGTATTTTTATTGGCAAACACCTACACTCACCATTGAACACTTACATGTACTTACAAATATACTTGGCATTATTGCGTTAAATTTTTTTTTTGTTCATACCATAGGTCCCCACCTGCCTTTCTAGTTACTCACCTAGCTAATTTTAATAGTGCCATTTCATGTATTGTTTGCAACTTTGGAGTTAGCGCAATCAATATATTCCAATCAACAGTTCGTTGCCCTCTGATGTGTTGATGCATCCATCCGTTAATGCAGCCGGTGAGCGACGCGTTGTGCAATTGTGATTCCACTTAAGTATGCTTATTGCAGCTACTATTGCTGTCGTTGCTTGATGTGCACCTGTTTGAGGTATAAATAAAACGTTTTTCGCAGTGCTTACTTATATTTTCCAACAGTTACAATTCGACAATACTAAGCACTTTATTCAGCAGACGCGGTTCTTTTACACTTTACCACCCACACAAATTGGCTACTTTGCAGCGGTTATTGCTCCGGTATGTTTGCTTTTATTAGTTGTTGCTGTTGTGATTCTGCCGAAACGCATTTTGTCTTGTTGTTATTGCTTTGGAGCTTGTTTACACGTATGGAAATACACTTAATTTGCCTTTTTGTTTTTGTTCTTAATATTTCGCTTTTTGCTCACGTCCCCTAATTCATGGATCGCGGATTTCGTGTGTTTACATTATATTTTAACCGAGTCTAGTCCATTTCCGTTTGATTTGTTTATAGAATTTGCATTTATTCCATGTTGTCATGGAATTAGCAATGACTTTAAATTTTCAACACTAAACGTAACAACATATGTATAGTACTTTGTTTACTTACTTAGCTCGTTTAAATTCAGTGTATGTTTGTTAATTCGTTGTGGTGTGACCAGAAAACTTGAACAACAAATATTTGTTTACGCGAGAATGTATCTTCTTTATAAAATAATCAAGACAAGTTTGCCAACCATTATCTCACTCAACTTGTTTTGACACGCGCTCGAATTGTACTGAAATTCAAGTGTTTTAACCAGCTGCAAGGTAAGAGAGTTGACAGCGAGAGCATTTTAATAAATGCCAGTTTTTCTATTATTTTAATCAAGCAGGGTTGATTTTCATAGTAGAAACGTAAATTGCAGGGTGTTATTATATTTAACAATCATGAATTGTTATATGTTTTGCTTTTTCGTTGGAAAGTTGTAAATATTTTGTAAAAATTTGTATATAGATAAGGAAAGAAATCAGTTTTTATATTTTTTAAATTGAGGAAAATAATTTATTAAACATTTATTTGTTCTATAAAAATTCGTAACATTAGAAAATTTATTATTGTAAAATTACTGCCAAGCATTGAATGGCAAAAGCGAACCTTGTTCTGGCAACGCTGTATAACCATTCATATGCGGAACACAATGCTCGCGACAGACTGCAGCAGCACGACAGTGAACTGAAAATGGCGTTGTGAACTACTGCATGAACGTTTGTGAGAGGGCAGCAACATAACAATGGCTGGTATGTACACAATTTCGTTATGGCCATACTAATCCCTTGCTCTTCAATGAAATTTTAATATTTTGTTCAAAGTGAAATTTTTAAGCAAAAAATAAGTAAATAGGTAAGTTTATATGTTTTAAATTATCGATTCAGTCGTTCGTTGTTCGTGGTTGTGTACGGTTGATTTCTTTCGTATCGTGCGCACATATACATACTCGCTTACTTAGTGTATGGGCAATTTAACCTAGCTTTGACATTTTGTGCTTCAATTCGTTACATTTTCCACATGTTTTTTTATACTTTTTATTATAAGGTTAAACCCACAATTTAATCGGGTAAGATCATAAACTCTTTCGCAATGCCCCCTGGGGCCAACAAGCTGGGGGATAATAGGTTTGCACTATTATCCCCAGGTCCTTAAAGCAAGAGGAAAAAGCCAGAAAATTCAACGCTGGAATTCTTCCCGGAATTACCTATTTCTAAGAAGGATGATCCGAAGTACCTCGTAATCAAATCACAGGACACCAGAAAAACTATTGCATCCACTTCTTGCTTTGCAGTACATAAAGGCCATAAACAAAGACATTAACAAAATCACATCGCTTCGTGACGGCAGCCTACTTCTTTTRGTCAAKAACCAAAAAATCGCTGACAAATTTTTACAAACCAAACATCTTCCCGGAGCTGGTGCTGTTGATATATCTCTTCACAACTCTCTGAACTCGGTAAAGGGTTCAATTTACGCTCCATTTATCTATCAGCTTGCTGATGACGAAATAATTGATGGTCTAAAAGATCAAGGTGTATCCGATGTTTATAAATTTACGAATCATACCCCTCTCACTGAATACTCTAGAGTCAAATGTGCTAACTGCGATGGTGAACACCCTTCTTCCTTTAACGCCTGTCCAAAATTTGTCCAGTCTAAAGAAATACTTAAAATTAAAACTATCAATTTATACAAATCTCAAATGCCTTCTACTCCCTCACCATTCTCCTATGCTAATGTTTCTTCCCTATACACTTCTCCCTCTCCATCCTTCTCACCCCTTTCCACAACTACTTCTCCTACCATCATACATCATTCTAGATATTAAATTCCAATTAAAACTTAAATTTTTCATACATATGTATATACTTTAGGCTGATCGACTTCGCCGGGGCCCGAAATATGATTATCTGTAGTACTAGATTCCAGCATAAGAAGATTCATCAAGCTACCTGGCTGTCTCCGGATCGAAAAACCACCAACCAGATCGATCATGTTGTGAT
>NW_017535764.1:223155-241499 GCF_001853355.1 Bactrocera latifrons | reverse complement strand
AATAAAGAACCGATGAGATTTTGCAAATTTTATGCGTTTTTTTTTTTAAAAAAGTTATCAAGCTCTTAAAAAATCACCCGATAGAAATAGAATTACTAAAAACTCAAATATTGTTAAGTACCTAGCATGCAAGCGTTCGCTCATTGGGCCATCTTTGCTAATTAATGTTGTCAAGGCACTCATACTTTCCGTCATCAATTACGCTCTTGTAATATATGGGTATCATCCAAAAGTCACCTAAAATTATTGGCTGCACCATCACTCCGCTGTTAGAAGAGCGCTTCGAGCATTCCCCACGTCACCAATCAAAAATGTATTAGCAGAGTCCGGTCTTCCCTCTCTCATAGACAATATGGAAGACACTACATACAAATTATACCCGAAGATCATCCTTGGTTCTAACCTTGTGCTTCAAGATGCCTTTTCTTCATTATCATCACGTATCTGACCTCCAAAAATTGAGTCAGCTATATATAAATGCACCATTTTCGCCAAAACAAACAGCTTGCAATTAAACCCTGCTAAACTTCCTAAACGTCAGCCAGATGTGATACGTCTTATCTGTGTGCGCACATTTGAAAAACTGCGGTCAGTGTTGCTTGTTTTTCATTCACAATAGATTAAAATTGGTCATTTTTAAAAATGGTGCTTCAGGAAATACAGATAATTCCGATTAATGTTGCTAATCCGAATTAACGCTGCTATTTGTCGATGCTATTAACCAAACATATTATGTGGCAAATAGTGCTGAATTAAATTAAATTTAAAATATTTATAATCAAAAATTAGTTAATAATTAAAATTTCAATACCACTTATAAAAAATGTTAAGCAATGAAAATTAAATAAATTTGTGAAATTTAAAGGTATTTAATGAAATATTTTGTAATTTGAAGCACCATAGTATTATTTTCAATGGAAAATGATTAAAAACATTTAATGATTGAGAGCCATCAAGCTTAAACCCTTTTATTGGGTATTGAAAGGTCAAAAGTCAGTTGTTCTAATATACTTCAAATAGTTTCTCATATAATAAATAACCACTGTAGAGTAATTTTTATTCGTACTAAATGGTTTTTTAATTTAAAATACCCAAAAATTCTTATTTTGTTCGATCTGGCCATAATGGAAAATGTTATAAACAACGCTTATTTTGAAGCGCTCTCACACTGGGATAAGTTGAACATCCCTTTATTCCTGCTGATACTTTCGATCTCTGACTAGATGGTTCTTAACGATCACTCCGTTCCTGATCATACGTATACTAGCTTTAGTGTGGAATAGTAAATCCATTTAGTAAACCTTTTAGGATTTCCAGAAATACTTCAGTTGAAAGTTCAGTTGCCCTATGAAAACTCAGAAAGGCAATAAACTAAGGACATTGGAACTATCCGATACCAGATCATCAAGGAAGCGTTTTGTGAAAGCCTAAAAGGGTTTTATAAAACCTCAAGGTTTATGTGCTATTCTCGTGAAACCCCTACTTCTATAGGTTATCTTAGAAAAGAGGATAGTGAATATGCCATTACAGGCACAAGGACACACAGATATTAGAAGTACTGTTAGAATTTCATTAGGTCCACTGACATATTGAACGATTTATATGGTATAAAGTCAACCAGATCTCCAACGTTTTTATAATAGGGTTAGGAAAATAATTTTCTGATTTTACCTATTCTGATATCTCTATTAGTGCTTGATTTGTATACTGTAAAGAGAAAGAATCAGATGATATTTAGAACTGTGGGAAGACAGGCTGTAGTTTAATTTCTAGTTAGTTAGTTAAGAGAACAAAACCCTGCAGCAACATGTTTCGGAAGTATAAAAACAGTAAACTTCCTATTCCCAATAGTAGAAAACAACAGATTCGTATTTCTTTTATAATCATTCGACAAAGTTTTCCGAAGCCATTCACTGGAAAATATTAAAATTATACTTGAATTTTTTTTTTTTTGAAAATTTATTTGCAATATTTTTCTCCGCTAACCATCCATCTTGTTCAACTCGTCAGAATCAAGGAGTGTCACGAAAAAACAATAAAACGAATATGTGGGAGGAGCTCGCTAGCTATAAAAATCATTTCCTCCAACTTGAGGTGAAGCACATGAAGAGAGAAACTATAAACAATTTCGTTACAAAAGAATACGAAAAGGTGCAATCAAAACGTTGTAGTTGTAAGTGTCCAAACGAAAATAACTGCTCAAGTTCGACCTATTTTCGTGATCATGCCACATTGGCATATGGCTTTCAATGTATTGAAAAATTGACTCACGATATATGTAGTGATGATTCGCTGTTGAGATGGCAAGGTATAAATTCATTAACCGAGGTAATACTCAATCCGTGGCAAGCGCAACGTGCCATCATGCAATTCGATTTGGTGAGAAAGTACGTGAGCACATATGTGATGAGTGATAAACTATTTATCAATCATGCGTTTTAAGGTGTAAAAATATGTTCTTTCGCATACAATACGGATACCTCAAGGAATTCTACAATGAACACAGACAATTAATGAAAATATTTTGTAACTATTGACAGGATAGCTTTAAGCTTAAAATGTCTTTTAACTACTTGAACTTTTCTCAGACTTAGTTTCGAGCTATCTAAATGGTGCCCATGCCATTGTTGGGCGTTTACATTTGGTTGAAGAATTCTACTCTATTATTTATAATGATGGGAGTACACGTTATCTGGCTTGCAAGATTCTACGCAACTTGACGGAAAAAACGGAGAGTATGTAGTATTTTCGATTTATATTTTGTGTGCGATTACCGCTACTTTCAATCTCCTTTTGTTCCTCTAACTGCAGTATTGCTTTTTCTCCTTAATGAAACGTCATCATTTCAAAATCTCTCAACCATTTTCAATGCTGACCCATGTACGCCCTTCTACCCCAATGCATTGTGGGAGCACCTTTGTCATTTTTTAGAGATCGCGCCGAAATTGGCTATAAAATCGGGTTTCTTTGAATTATTATATGAACGCATAAAGAATAAAACGCTCTTCTATCATGAGCTCTGCATGAAGTGCTTTGCCATGCTCTTACGTTGTGAGGAGGGTCAGCAGTGCTTCGATAAGATTGATGGCGTGAAATTGTTGTATGACATAATCGCAGATGAGCGAATAAAGTTGGATAACTATGAATATGTGATGTTGGCTTTGCAGCACGGTCTAGTGAGCAATCTTTCTCTGTGGCGTTGTCGTGAGTTTACCGATCTGCCGAACCGTATTATCGACTTAGCCAAGTTGGATAATAGAAATTTGCAATTGGAATGCTTCAAGGTAAGTTGATGTTGTCTATATTGCGCACGAATTTCTTATGAAATCTCATATTGATTACTGTTATGGCGGCAATTTAAAAACACTCCGATCCCCATAACCATATCGTGCTCGGCAAAACCTTAGCACTTTTTTCCTGCCTTTTAGTTTTTCTTCCTAATTGCTTTTATTTATTTTCTAGTGTCTTCGTCTCCTATCCGCCATGCCATGCGTAAAGGCTTACATACTGCATGGCTGTATGTCCGATTTGATGTCGATCGAGTGTTTGAATGAACAGAATGAGTGCACTCGTGATTTGTTAACTGAATGGCTTAATCGTGACATTTGTGATTCGAGTGAAATGTAATTTTTTTAAATTTAGTTTGCAGTTTTTAAATTCAGCAATGTTTTTAAAACTAATTTTGAATAAAAAAACGTTTTTAATAACATGTTAGGAATGTTACTTTACTGTCTTCAATGCATTATTCGAAATAAGAGTCTGATTTAGAGCTTAAAAGATAGATCTTCGCAAAAGATGTGACCATTATTAATTAAATTTTTCCTACTATTCTATATATATAATAGAAATGATATGAGGCTTACACTTCGACCTAGTGTCCATTGCGCCTTATCCTCTATAACATGTATTCTCAAAGGCCCAACACTCTGACGAATTTCATGAAATTGCTGGGCGTTATTGAGGTTATGTGATCCCTATCCGGATAAATGGATTCATAGGCCTTGAGATTGCGTCTACAAATCGCAACAAGATGTGCTGGAGTTTCCGGTTCCATGTCGCGAGTCCGGCAGTTTACACCAGAAACCATGCCAATGTTGGACAGGTGTTTCTTGAGTCTGCAGTGCAAATTTAGAACGCGACAAGAAGACGAAATTTGTCTCTAGACAGGTTAATCATATCTTTGAACCTTGCACCTTTTAATTTCCCAATACCGGCTTATTTTATATATGTTTTAGATATGATTATCATCTGTTCCCGTGGTTAAAGTGATTATTTCCTTACTTGTTCATACCTATGTCAAAAATGTTCATTTTTTTTCTTGACTTATCTGATTTCCTTTTACTCTTGTAGTTAGCTGAACATATTCTCTTAAGAACATATCGGCACAAAGAATATTTTAGGCTTTAATAATAATCCCAATATTTTTTTATTTATTCAATTTACATACAAACATTTATTAGTGTCTTTCGAATTAGTTAACAAGAATTAAAAAAAAAAAACAAATATTTATAAAAAATGAAATAATTCCACGCTCTTGAGTTCGTCAATAAACGATTGTACACATACAAATCAGCGCGAAAAGTGAATTCCCGGTCATTCATCACATTTAAGTTCAGTTTTTTGAAAATTTCTCAACAATATCAGGGGATTCCATCTGCATACATATTAATTCTTAAACAATAATCAAACCAGTAAAAACTACAGAAAAGGCACATAAAACAACTCAAACTCATAAAAGCGATTGTAAATACCCTCGTTGGTGATAAGGCTACTCGCCGGCTAACTTGAGTGAACAATAAAAGCCACCGATGTTATGAAAAACTGCATCACAATCCAATCAGTCCGTTAAAAGCGAATAACAAGATATAGAAAAATATATTTAAAAAGTAATTAGTGAAAGAAAAATAATGAATTTTAAATTGTATACTTTCCTGGCAATCACCTTGACCATTTTGGTCTGCGTCGCCGCGGCACCAGGACGCCACACGAATCCGCCCACTCTGCGTCCACAACCACCACCTCGGCCAATACGTATACGGCGTGGTGTAGCTACCGCTGGCAGTGTTGCCACAAATGCCAATGGTGGACACGATGTTATACTGGAGGCTGCTAAAGGTATCGGTACCTCAAATGCTAATGTGATTGCTAGCGTGAGTGCGGCGGGAAACATCAAAGGAGGACCGGTCACCACTAGCGGCAGTCTGGCGGCAAATATGTAAATAATCATCTATATTTATTCGTATTTATCTCTAAAGCATGATTTTTCTTATAGGCACGGACTCAGCGCTTCCATCAGCAAGGAGCATACACCCGGTTATGGTACCACGCTCACCAAGAGTGCGAGCGCCAGTGTCCTCTTAAATGAAAACAATCGTTTGGATGGGTCGGCTTTCAAGTCGAACTCCAAATTGGCGAATGGCTTTGGATTTGAGAAGAATGGTGGTTCGTTGGCTTTGAGCAATGCTGCTGGTCATGGTATATCTATTGCCAAAGAGACCATACCCGGTTTCAGTAACTCACTAACAAAGTCTGCACATGCCACACTCTTTAATAATGGTCAACACAGCGTGGGCGCCAGCGTGTTTGATGCAAAGAAGTCTTTCGATTTTGGCCCTACCATCCGTGAAACTGGTGGCAATCTTAATTGGGCGCATGCAGGTGGGCACGCTGCTAATTTGGGTCTATCCAAAGTGCATGATATGGGTACGAAATTTAATTATGGTGCAAGTTCTAATCTCTTTACCTCAGCCGATCGTCAAACGAGATTAGACTTCAATGCTGGAGGTTCACGTTGGTTGAATGGTCCACTAAGTGGCCGAAATGACTTCAACACCGGTTTCGGACTTTCGCATAGTTTCCCTAACTGGGGTTAAATGTTTCCATGGCGACATATTAGGAATATGCAATTTATAATACACTGTATATTTGGGAAAAGTACTTAAATAAATATGTTTTAATCGCAAATTCAAAATATCCGTTGCAGTTACTGGGATCAAATTGAAATATGATTTTTTAATTTATATTTCGCTTGTGAATAAATAATTGTTTCAGGGACATTTAATATTTTATCTGATATCACATGGAAGGGCTTCATACGAGTTAGTATAAAACTTGGACAACGTCACTGCGCACATTTAGGTGAATTCTTATATATTAGCAACGAATAAACCAATTTCAACCAAATATCATGCATACATTTATTTCAATATTAGCCGTGTTTTATTTGACCATCACAAGCTAATAGCTAAATCACACATAAAACGCACTTAGCTTATTTTATATATTCGTTTAAAAATGAATTGTGTTGGAAAAACGGACAAGAAAAATCAGCTGATATACAATTTAGTTCGAAATTTCAAATTTGTAAACGAAATATTAATCTATATAAAAAAAAATGAATTGTTGTTCGTTAGTCTGATTAAAACTCGAGAACGGCTGGGCCGATAGAGCTGATTTTGGTTTTAAAAGGTTTGTCGTAGTCCAGAGTAGGTCTAAACGGTGAGCAAATAAGGAAAAATTGCGAGTAAGATAGAGTAAGGCGACAATTCAATTCATTTGCTCACCGCGTATTTAAATTTCAAAATATAAAAATAATTAATGCAGTGTCATTGTTGATGGGTTCCAACCTGACAGTGTTACCAACTCTCAAAACTTTTTTATTATAACAACGGGGCATCTCGACAGAATATAATTTATAGAATACTAACTGCATTGCCGTGCCCATTGCCTGTGGAGACTCCACATTGCTCATTGCTTACTAAATACATACTACAATACATAGTTTGCCATATATCGTAAGCTAGAAGCTGTCACTTCAGCACTTTAACAGCACAGTTTCATTTCGGTAATATGTATGAACATTAGAAGAGCGAGTTAAGACGGTATTGTATTATAAAAATAAAGTACATTTTCAAAACAACATTTTTTTTAAATTAATATTTAGTTTAATATTGTTAAGTTATAGAAAAATTATGCAAATTGGGTTGGGAAGTCTTAAATTTAATAAACTTATACAAGCATAAATCAAAATATCATTTCTCATTTTAAATTTATTATTTTAATTGGTATATAACAGTTACGCCACAATTATTACATAGTAGTCTAAAAATATGAATTCTTATTTTTTCCCAGAAATACATTTGTAAACAAAAGGGCATTTACCCTTTTTTATGTTCCATACAAAAGATTTAAGGAGTTCAAGAGCTCAAAACGTGCTCTACATCAGCTACCTAGCCGACGGTATTTCGCATATATAAAAATGAATCGCAAAATGTGTTGCTAAGCGGATAACACAACAACGCCTGGACCAATTTGGCGAATTCCTTTTTTTAAATGTTCGTTTAAGTCCAAGGATGGCTTTTAGGGCAAGAAAAATTCAAATAATTTCCGGAAAACCCTTAAAAACAGCTATTTTATTTTTCCCATACACTGGAATGAATGTTTGTTTGTTGGTAACGCTAAGAGAACGGCTGCACCAATCCTGATGAAAGGATGATCGAGGAAGGTTTAGAAATAAAAATAATTTATACTTTTTATGAGGAAAAGTCGGGATTAAATAATTCTAAAAATTAAATTTTTTTCATATAAATTTTTTTCAATTTTTGCTTGTTTTGTTTTTCATTATTTTGAATTCCGGCTATTCAAAAGAAAAATTATTGAAAATTATTCAGTGAAAACTTTACATATGTGTTTCGCACAAAGAGATCAATTGCAGATTAAAATTTGTTACGAATCTACGAAGAGGTCGCCCTAATATCGGTCGGCTTTCTTTTTGCCAGCAACGTATGGCAGCCCACGGCAAGGCAATAAGTACTCCCAGGATGCGGTAAGATACGTGCGGAATTGTGGAACGCAGTCAATCAGCAAGCGATCGCCACGATGTCACAGCACAACTTTTCAAACAACAGTTACCATGCTTGATGGATTTATGTGGTGCTGTTAGATGCTAGATGTGCTCTGTTGAGTGGCAAAAGAGAGATTTGCCACACGYACACATTCTTCTTTGGATGGTGGCTAAACCAGATCAAATTGATGGAATCATTTCTGCGGAAATTCCTGATGCAGAGAAAGATCCAGTATTATTCGAAGTACCGAAAGCCAATGTGGTTCATGGACCTTGAGGACACTACAATCCCACTTCGGTTTGTATGCACGAAACACTATCCACGTACTTTTCTTTCGAAAACACAAACCAGAAATAATGGATATCCACTGTATCGGCGTCGCTCATCAAACGACAATGGAAGAACATTCAGCATTCAATTTAGAAGAGTGAATATCGAAGTTGACAGCACATGGGTCATACTATATTCACTATTATTGTCTAATTCACATTCAAAACTCATGTCAGTTTTGAGTATTGCAATTTGGTGTAATCGATAAAATAAGTTTGTAAGTACGTCACCAAAAGTTATTGGTCTTGAACTGCAATAAAGCGCTTTGTAGGATATTTACGTTTGCAATTCAAGAACATTTTCCAACTGTTGTGCGTGTCGCAGTTAATTTGGAGAATGCCTAAAGACTGTATTTCAACCCAGAGAACACAGTACAGCCAGTGGAAACACCGCCAGCAACAAAATTAACATTTACGAGTTGTTTCTCGACTTTCGTCAGTGATCCGTTTGCGAGAATATTGTTCTATTCGGAAATACCTTGATATTATACATATAATGCATTGTCAAAGAAATAATTGCTCAGAAAGCAAGGCCAACCAGTAAATTGACATCCAGCTGTGTTCTCAATTAATGCCTTCGGAAGAATTTACACAATCCGAACGAAAAACGAAGATTGTTTCTGTATACTGTACAAATATATTTATTTTATTTATTTGAGGTCTAGAATACAAAAAACTGGAAATAAGTGTTCATATTTGTCTTAATTTTAACTCAATACTCTTTCAAAAAATCTGTAATATTCGTTTATTCACATTTTCATCTGTCAAAATGATGTTTCTCGCTATTGCCAACTACTTTTATTTTTTAAAAAAATCTAGCTTTTGTGAATGAAAAAAAAGCGATGAACTGGCAATGCCTCTAGTTCAATATTCAAGCTATGATCGCTTATTGACAAGCCAACATAAACACGCCTGAAGTAAGATATGAATAGGTAAAATGTCCCTAAAATAAAACATAAAACGGGTGAAATCGGAAAAAAACCATGACTACTTGTCATACATGTAAGTTATTAGGTGTGCAACTAAGTTCCCCTGTCTGTCAATAGGTGGCTCCTGCAGTTAGTGGTGATAGATTTTGATATATGTATATAAAACGTGATACACTTAGCCTTGACATTTCAAAAAGAAAGTGTGTTTCCACATTAGTAACTTTTTTTATGCGTCATATATCTTTGGGTTTGCCAAATTGTCGTCATTTGCAGGAATTGTTGGTTTTCTTCTTTCAGTCAAGGAGATGCTGCCCAAGATGTATTGTGATTGGTGTCTTCGTTTCAAAGGCGGCGATTTCGATATTAACGACCGTCCGCGTGATGAAAGGCCCAAAACCTTCGAAGACGGTGGGAAACATTGCTCGATGAGGGCCCATGTCAGATGCAAGAAGAACTTGGTTTAGCATTGAGAGTCACTCTCAAAGCCAATGAAATGAGGAATTTGGACTCTTTATGACCTCAATATCAGGAGATGCTCGAAAAAGTGATTCTGCTTCAAGACAACGCTCAGCCTCACGTTGCCAAATCCTATCTGGAAACCCTTAAATGGGAAGTACTTCCTCTTTTACCATATTGCCAAGATATTGCACATGGTTTAGCTCAGAAGTATTTCCACTCAGAAGACGACATCAAAAAGTGGCTCGATGAATGGCATCACAAGATGAACAGTTTTACCGTAATAGTATGAGCTTTGCCAGTAAGATGGGAAAAAGTAGTGACTAGCGTTTCCCTACAGTAAAATTGCATTTTTATTAAAAAAAAGTTTGTTTTTAAAAAATATTATATCGACCGGTTTGATTTGCTATTTGCAATTTTCAGACGTTTTACCATAAAAAACATGGTTATTAAAAATCTGGTACATACTGACCAGGCGGAGGTATGTACATATTTCATTGCTCCTGAACTTATTTAGTGGATTCTACTTGTTCTAACTTTTGTTTGTATCACTTAACTGTAGTAGAGATGGAATAATAAAATCATTTATATATTGTTATTATTATTCGATACTTCCGCTAGTCCTCATATACCTAATGAAAATATTTCGTGACTTCCATATATACTAATCAATATGTGAGATATCTTAAAGACATTAATTGAACAAAAGCAAAAATTTATGATATCATTCGATATCTTCCCAATATACAATATATAGTAATTTAGATCCATTTTGACCTTCCATCTGACTTTCAATCTTCTATTTTGTTAAAAAGTGGTTGATGCTTTAATGATTTTTCAATCGTAATTCAGGTTGTAACATTTTGGCAAAAAAAAAAAAAATAAAAATAAATAAATAACAACTAAGCGCAAAAACATCAAGAAAAAAAAATTTAAAAGGTCATAAAAAAAAACTGACACATACGAACGCCAAACCCTTTGCGGGTTTTACTATACTGACCTAGTACCATCACCCTGACTTGGGATTGCTTACAGCCCAGATTAGCTGTTGTACTGTGTAATAAAAGATGCACCGAAAAGTAAATGCAAACTGGTAATATAATACTTTTCCTCAAAAGGAATTCCCTTAGATGAAACAACTGATTAAAAAATTATTTATAATCAGCAGCTTTTACTATTAAACATTTATTTTTAAGGAATGCTTTGCTTTATATATAAGTTCACAGAATAGTGGGAATCCCAAGCAATATAAATCTTGAATACTATGCAAAATCATTATAAACACAAACAAAAAACTTAAAAGCTGGACTTATTATTTTTATTAATAAGACATTCTCTTATCAGCTTGTAGTAACGTAATTGAATCAACAATAATAACAAAGCTTAGTGAATACCCGATCTAGAGATAACACTAATCGCCGCCCCGCGACCAATACGTGTACGGTGTGATACGATATATTTTGAGTGCGGCGGGAACCATCAAAGGTGGACCGGTCACCACTAGGGGCAGTCTGCCGGCAAATCTGTAAATAATCATCTATATTTATTATTATTTATCTCTAAAGCATGATTTTTCTTATAGGCACGGACTCGGCGCATCCATCAGCAAGGAGCATACGAGTATACCGGTTTTGGTACCACACTCACCAAGATTACGAGCGCCAGTGTCCTCTTAAATGAAAATAATCGGTTGGATGGGTCGGTTTCAAGTCGAACTCCAAATTGGCGAATGACTTTGGACATGAGAAGAATGTTGGTTCGTTGGCTTTGAGCAATGCTGCTAGTCATGGTATAGCTATTGCTAAAGATTTTGGTGGGAACCTTAATTTTGCGCATGTAGGGGGTACGCTGCTAATTTGGATCTATCCAAAGTTCATCATATGGGTACGAAATTTAATTACGGTGCAAGTTGAAATCTTAATTTCTCAGCCGATCGCCGAACGAGATTAGCCTTCATAGTTTCCCTAATTGGGGTTAAGATATTTTGCAATAAATTATTCATATTTATTTATTTATTCATATAATGAAATTATTTGGATGTTATGAGTAAAAAATGCAATTCAGAGTTGTGTTTCATGGAGTTAAAAGTCTTTGTTACAGTAACTATATACTGTGTGGTATATGAAATTGTTGCTTCAATTGTCATTTCATGTTGAGTACCTTTTTCGTCAATTCGACTGTCTGGTAGTCTTTAATCATTCTCTCTGGTAGTAAAAATTTTCTTTATTGGTAAACTTTTGCTCCGCTTATGTATACATCCCAAATCCGTAGTAATTCGGTGCAATCTTCAATCGCTGATTTTAGAGCAATGGTTATGCCGCATTCAACATTCTTCTTTTCTCTTAAACGCAATCTCGTGAATACTAGTAAGTGTTTCCTTCCGTTTCAAATTCCTTGATTACAAAAATAACATTCAAATACTCCAACAGCCTAGATCTTGGCGTTTGCATTAGCATTGTTCCTTCTAAGAATGCCACTGCCAATATTTTGGCACAATTCCGATTTCTTTGGCGCCACGATCTGAAGGTACCGTTGGAAAGAGGAAGTCCTCCTGATTAAAAAATGGGTTATAGTTACCGCAAACGCTTAGCTTAGGAGATATTCGACCTTAAAGTTAAAAAATTTGCAAAATTCGTACATTTCAAGACGCTTTCACTACGTTAAACACACTTTATTCACATTTTTCACTTCAAATTCATTAAATTACACTATAAACTTGTAAATAACTCCATATCTTACACTTTTAGCAGGTTTTTTTTACCTAAAAAATCTAAATTTTAAAAATTACATTTTACACTCGTTTTAACCCCATTTGTTTACCAAAAATTACAACGAAATGGAGCGCTGCCATGTGATGATAAGGCAATTCGCTGAAATTCCTCTTTTCATGCATATGGATATTTCCTTTTTTAAATTTATTAAGCAAATAAGTAATATTATATACATGTGTTAGTAATATTATATAATAATATTACGTAATAAAGTGTAAAGTATATTAGTACAGTACGAAAATTCAAATTTTCGTTCAATATGAGTGCATGGTAACCAACAAATATAACCACTATATAACAAAAACTTAATATATTTTTTTTTATTTTTAACGCAGAAAGGAGTACTACGCGAAAGTACTTCAGTCCCCCCGGCCAGGGTTATCTTTTTAAAGCGCGGCCGAAGGCCAACAACGCAGAAAGGAGTACTCCGCGAAAGTACTTCAGTCCACCCGGATATTCGCTCGGCCAGGGTTATTTTTTTAAAGCGCGGCCGAAGGCCACCAACGCAGAAAGGTGTACCACGCGAAAGCACTTCAGTCATCTCGACATGAGGTTATATAAATTTTATAATACTATATTATCATAGAGTTTTAATTATATGTGTTTATTGTCGGGTGTGAGCACTCAAACAGAACGCGTGTGTATCCGACACTTAATTGGAAAACAGTCAAAGTGATTTCTTTAAAAGAATATAAAAAAAAAAATCAAAATAAAGAGACCAAGTACCGAGTGTAAGCGGCACCATTATGTCGCCGCGTGTGCATAAGAAAATACTAAAAACTAATAAGGGTCAGCGCATTGGCACTGACCAAAACTTCTTTTCGCCTCTACAAACTCTCGACGATACAGAGAATGTTGAAAAAAGTGACGTAGGATGTGAACAAATCATAAATAACAAAACAAACATAAATAACAATCATAAAACAAAAAAAGGAGTCAGCTATTAAATGTGCAAATTGTAACGGGTCCCACAAGTCTAACTTCTACGAAATCCCGAGCAGACTAAGTTATATTAATTTAATGTCTCAAAAACAGCAGAATCGTTCCAAACTCAAGTCGCAACAATTAAATTCACCAAACAGYAACGAAGAACTCTTCAGTATTGAAGAGATTAAATCACTCACTTTCGATTTAATTAAAAATCTAAGAAATTGTAAATCAAAATCTGATCAGTTTGAAGTTATAACAAATTTCTTAAATAATGTTAAACCACTTATTAATTGTCACGTGGAATGCCAGAGGTATTCGAAGTAAAAAAGATGAGCTTTTCAATTTCATCATTAATAGAAACATTGATATTTGTTTACTAACTGAAACGTGGCTAAATGACAAAATTTCTATAAAAAACAATTCATATTATATATACAGAAATGATAGAACTAACAATAAGGGGGGAGGGGTAGCCATAATYATTAAAAAATCTATTCGACATACCCTTTTGCCTCTCCTAAACACCAAAGCTATAGAATGCATTGGCATTAATGTACTTTGCCCCACAGGGAATTCTGTTTCAATCCACTGCTGTTATTTTCCTGGAGGCCAATCCAGCCCCGAACTTAAACGTAACTTTGAAAATGACTTAAAGCTGCTCACTCGAGTTACAGGAAAATATCTAYTAGGAGGAGATTTTAATTGTCGCCATAGCTCTTGGGGCTGCCACCGTGCAAATAATTGGGGTTGCATTCTACATGATTATTCGTCATTAAGAGGTATCAGTGTGTTATACTCGTATGAGTGTACTATACGTACCTGCTAATAGTCGCAACAGTACTTCTAATCTAGATCTGTTCTTAACAAACTACCCCCAATTGTTTTCTAACACTAAGGCAATAAACGATTTAGGATCCGATCACCTACCTGTGAAAACYCTTTTTCACACAAATTTTAGCGCAGTAAAAATATTTAGATACGTATTTAATAAAGCCAACTGGGAAAAATTTGGTAAACTAGTTAATTTGCACCTAAATTGCATTGATAAAGTTGCGGTCAGAAATACAGACGACATTGATAGATTAATAAACAACTTCAACTTCATACCAACATTAAGACAAAATGCTTGCTGTTTTTCCACACCAACACAAAAGGCAGACATTTTAGCAGATGCATTTAAAATGAATCAGTGTCACTCTAATAACCTCAGCGATCAGGCMACCATATYAGAAGTCAACAGCTTCGTGTGCGACTTAGACTCTCWAATAATAACCTCCGAACAGACATTATCAACAAATATCTCTGAGATCTCCTCAATTATCACAAATCTTAAATCATCTAAATCGCCGGGGTTAGATAATATTCAAAATCTATGCCTTAAGGCCCTGCCCAGAAGTGGATTAAAGTATCTCACAAGAATTATAAACGAATGTCTTCGTTTATGCAACTTTCCATCCCAGTGGAAGCTTTCAAAGGTTATACCAATATTAAAGCCCAACAAACCTGCAGAACACCCAACATCATATCGCCCAATAGGTTTGTTATCATCAGTAAGTAAAATTTTTGAAAAAGTTATAAAAGAAAGACTGTCGACCTTTATGGAAGATAACGAAGTACTCCCGCCAGTGCAATTTGGATTCCGACGTGAACATAATACCTTACACCCATTGCTTAGAATAAAAAGAATCATAAAAACAAAYTTTAGAAACTCTAAATCCACTGGTATGATTTTACTAGATATCAAAGCTGCATTCGACTCTGTTTGGCACAACGGCCTCTTGTACAAAATGATGCTCTTAAAATTTCCCTTAGTTTATATTAAAATTATACAAAGTTTTTTGACCAACCGATCATTTTYAGTCCACCTGGGCGAAGCGCAGTCTCGCAAAATTGACATCAATGCTGGATGCCCCCAAGGTTCGTGTCTGTCTCCATTGTTGTATGACATTTTTACTTCGCATTTTCCATCTCTTAATAAGAGCACAGCTTCTATTTTCGCGGACGACACCGTAATACTCAGCTCAGGCTTCATTGCAGCTGATATCACAAATTCACTACAAGAGGACATTAATACAATTGTCTCTTATTTTAACAAATGGAAAATTCTGGTTAATACTGACAAGACTCAATCAATTTTTTTTCACGAGTAAGCGTAAAAGCATCTTTCTCCCAACAAGTCATATTTCACTTAACTCTTTCGATGTCAACTGGGAGAAGACTGTTAGATATTTAGGACTGATATTAGACCCTAGACTGACCTTTAAAGACCACGTGCTTTACATCGTTATACACATTTATAAACAGAAGATCGGAACTTAGTATAACCAACAAAATGTATCTATTCAGGTCTATTTTCCAGGCTGTAGTTTTTTATGGGGCACCAGTATGGGCCGATATCGCTAACTCCCACATCTACAAACTTCAAGTGGCCCTAAATAAAATATTAAAAATAATTTTCAACCTACCATGGCATCTTTCTACCTCGGAATTACACGACAGAGCTAATGTTGAATTAGGCGCAGATAGATTGTCCCGACTGAATAGAAGGTTTAACGATCGCTGTGAGCATTCCACGTACTCTCATATTAATGAATTAATTAATTAACTGTTGTAAAATATATTCTTAGTTATAAAGTAGAAATAAGTAGGTTAAGACAATATTCTTCAAGGGTTTTTTGTAATTTTTTTCCCTACAAAAACTATATTAATAATAGCAACATATCATAACTCATTCTCAAATAATTTTTAAGTAGAAAAGGTAAAATCGCCTGTACTCTTAACTTATATACATTACTCACTGTAAATGCATATATTATAGGAAAAAGTGAAATAAATTTGAATTTGAATTGAAAAAAAAAAACAAAAATGTGTTTATTAAATGTAAATCACATATTATACATATACATACTATATGTAAAATGTATAATATGTGGAAAAAGTTTTCACAACTCAATGATAACTTAAAAAATGTTAAAAAGTATTTTTTATTATAATTAATGTAGAAAAAAAAAATCACGCAAAAAAACAAACAAAGAAAAATCGTTAAGAATCCTACATATTTGGTGTTTAAGATGTGGTAACGCTCGTTTTCCTCATAATTGTAAACAATCTAACCTTAAATTTTGGTGAAATATTACAAAATAAAATTGAAATGTGAACTTATTTCAATGTTTAGAATGTATATTTAAATATACAGAGTGAAAAACGTGAATAAATTTAATGGAAGATAGAGAAATACCTTGTGTTATTAGTGCATATTTTTGAACTTTTAATCGTGAAAATCGTGAAATACAAGTAATTTTTATATTATTTTTGGATATTCCTCCTCTGGAGAAGCTCCCCTATCCGGACATATCCGGTTTTTTACCCCTCCGCTAAAGTAATCGGAATCGTGCCAATATTTTCATAAATGACGATAATTGGTTGGGTGGAACACTCTTTAAATTTGAAGAATGACGGCGGCCGTAGTGCCTTGCCAAGAAGTCTTTAATGACACACTCGCGAAATACGCTCATGCTACGCTGATCACCGTATACACCATGAACGCTAATTTCTTTTATATGCATACTTGTCATATTGTTATTACTGAATTCATAGACCGATTTCACCTCACTTTAGTTTACGATCGATTTAAGGTATCGCAAAGTGGATTAGATATTTGGCATTGACTTTCGAGCGTACTTTGATATTTTAGATGATTTGATAATTAGAGAGAATCGAAATCGTTTATTTCGAAACAAGAAAATACTTTTTTGCTATTTTGGGGTTATGTGTTAATTCCTTTTCGTGAAAATAAGTACAACCACGTGTAAAAAATTTTTAATAGCGTGCCTCGTGCTTAGTGACAACATAAACAATCAATCGCGAAATAATTTCCTTAACGGAAAATATTGATTTTAAAACGGTTGGTAAGTAGTTATTTTAGTTTAATTAGAGCTGTGGAAAGAAAAGTTGTTCTAATTAAGTAATTGTAGAAAAAGGAAGGAAGGGCTAAGTTCGGGCGCAATCGAACATTTTTACTCTTGCAACTTGCAAGAATCAAAGCCAGGGAAATAAGGTGGAAAACCAATCATATAGAATAAAGTCAGCCAGACGTTCGAAAAATCTGATATTATATATATAGGGGATAGGCGAAGTTTTCACTCAAATGTACTTATGTATTTTAAGCATAAAGAAACACTGATATTAATAAAACACGCTCTCTTATTTTCAACGGGATAACTATATATTGGCCGATATATTTTGTACAAATTCACCCGGAAATTCAAAAATATTTATATTAGGTTTATGGGGGCTAAGCGCATTCAACCAATTTTTGACATACAGACATAAGTTAAGGATTATCCCTAAATTTCCGTCTGATGAAGAGACCACTTTTATATCGAGACTTGCTGCGGATATCACAGTCGATGACATAAAGAGTTATATCTCGTCGAAATTAAAAACGGGAGATACAGACATCCGTAAATTTAATTTCAAATACAATTGGGATATTTCGCCGTTTAACCCTCTATAACGTATGGTAGACTTCAGGCAACAAACCGTTTCACCTTCCTAAATTCTACTCGTAGTAATTTTTTTTTCTTGTCAAGCAACGTAGAATGTAGTCTACACTCCATTCCTCTAATCAAGCATAAGCAAAACAAACTAAGTGCCGTTACTTTTTTCCAATGGAGATTTTTCTTCAGTGAAGTCAAATATTTTAAACAGTGAGCACGTGGTGAAGTACAGAAATTAATAAAAAATAGTTTTTGAGTTTATTTGTGCTTCTTTTTATGAAAATCAAAAAGGTAAGTGTTCAAAGTTTACTATAAAACTTCTTCTTTTCATATTTTCTAAGTAGTTTTGTATTAGGTGGTATTTAGGGATTGTGTCTTCTAGGCTACATCAGGAACTATTTTGTATGAACACTGCGAATATTTACATAAAATTATTCTTTTAGAATGGCCAAGCGACTAAGGAATCTGGCAGACAACGGGATCGTCCGTGCACTTGAGGATGATACTACAAGTGAAGATGGTCTCGACTTTGACGACGACAGTTTGGCTGACCCTGATTTCGACCCAGATTTTGGCGAGTTGAATG
>NW_017535764.1:220423-222850 GCF_001853355.1 Bactrocera latifrons | reverse complement strand
AGCAACAGCTGGCTTTCACTGGTAACGAGTCATTGCGTTCTGATATCTTGGATCTCGAGGCTCCTATAGACTATTTCTTGTATCTATTTCCACCTGAACTAATAAGAAAAATTTCTGAAGAGACAAACGTCTATTTGATACAGAAAGATGCGAGCAATACTTTTCATTTATCTGAGATAGAAATACGACAATTTATAGGTATCGTTTATCTCATGTCATTAAGTCAGCTACCTCGGGTAACTAACCATTTGGGTACAGACGTAATTCAAGACACTATGCCTTCTAGTAAATTTGAAAAGATTAGACAGCATCTTCATTTCAACGACAACTCAAAGTGTTTCCCAAGGAGCCATCCTTACGCCGATAGAATCTTCACAATTCGTCCAGTCGTTGATGCTTTGAACAAGGCAAAGACCAAAGCTCCGCTAGAAGTACGTGTTTGTGTAGATGAATACGTGCAAATATGCTCTACAAAAGCGCGAAATATGCTAAAACGATATAACCTTAAGAAACCTCATAAGTGGGGATACAAATTATTTGTTTTAAGTGGTGTTTCCGATTTCGCTTATAAGACAGAGATAGAAACAGATGAAGAAAATGTTTTTAGAGCCGACGAGCCAGATTTAGGAGCATCTTCAAACGTCGTAGTAAGATTATCGCGTATGATTCCCCGCCAACAAAACCACAGGATCTATTTCGATAACTATTTTACATCTTTGCCTTTGTTGGAATATTTAGCAAAATAAGGTATTCTTGCGTTAGGCACTATTAGAAGAAATAGAATTCCTGACTGCAAACTGTCGACAGAGAAAGCCATATATATGTGTCTACTATTAACGGTGTCGATATATCAACAGTTGCTTGGAAGGATAACAAACTTGTTACATTAGCTTACACGTTTTCTGGCCAAAATCCTATAACCGAAGTCCGAAGATACGACAAAAAGAACTCGAGATATATAAACATCTCACGGCCGAATGTTGTTGGCGAGTATAACCGACATATGGGCGGTGTGGATCTTATCGACAGCATTATGGGCATCTACAAGATACGACTGAGGAGTAAACGTTGGCAGATGCGCCTGTTCTATCACTACTTAGATCTAACTATGGCTAAYTCATGGCTACTTTATAAGAGGGTCTGCTATAAAAATCGTACGGATAACACCATCATTGCATTCGCAGAGTTTCGTCTGGAAATTGCCGAAACTTAATCAAAATTGGGACAGAACAAGGCTTGATAACCCGACGATCAATAGAAGGTGAGCTTCTAGCGAAGAAACATAGGGGACCTGCACAACATGTGCCCCCACAAGCAGTCCGCAAAGATCAAGTCGGGCACTGGCCTCAATGGGCGGAAAAAAAATCCGATGCAAGTTCCCGAAATGTGCCGGGTTCACTTACACGGTGTGTGAAAAGTGGGGGGGTTTGCTTTATGCTATACCAAAACAAAAATTGTTTCAAGAACTTTCATTTGTCTTGGAGGATTTCCATTTTACTTATAATTTTGCCAACTGATAAACACTGTTACTCATTGTTGCCTGTAAGCTACACTCCCTTTTTTAAATGGTTTTATTTAGCTCACCCCGTTTGTTTTATTATTTATTCTTGGATCAAATTTAGTAATTAAAATTTCACTCTCTTCCTGTCAACCGATTAATCTGAAATTTTGTATACACTTTATGTTTTGGTGACAATACAATTATGTTTATTCATTATCATTATAAATTCAAGATGGCCGCCGCTACAAAATGGCGGATAACGTAGGTTTTATCAATTCCATCAATATGGGTATCAAATGAAAGGGCTCAACAAGCAGAATACAATATACTATAAAAAATTGAAATTCAAGATGGCGGTCGCTACAAAATGGCGGATAACGTAGGTTTTATATCTCCCATCAACATGGGTATCAAATGAAAGGTCTCAAGAAGTAGAATACAATTTACTATGCTAAATTGAAATCTAAGATGGCTAATGCTGACGTCTCGCGTAAGCTCTTTAAAATATGCATGCGCATATTAAGAGAACGTCAAGTTTCAGCCTGCGAATGCGTATTCAGGCTATGCCATTTGAGTATGCGTGACAGCTCGAGAAAAACAATTTTTGTCAATACTCGTGAAGCGGAACAAAGGTATAAAGTATTGAGGTTTAATGAAGCTGGTCAAGCAGTAGGATACTGTGCCAATATTTTCGAACGATATGAAAAGCGATCAGCAGAGCACCCCAACTATGATTTTAACAATATGTGTCTCATAGAATTTGCGATTTTATTTGAGCCACACTACACAAAACCGCCAGCTATAAATGAAGAGAGCATCGATACCGATGCTTATGCACCGCACGAGCAAACAACAAGAAGGCGTCTTATAACTTTAACAGACAACACCAAAAAGACTATTAGAAACACGCCAGCTGTAGTACGGGT
>NW_017535764.1:216411-219268 GCF_001853355.1 Bactrocera latifrons | reverse complement strand
AATACTATCATGGGCTTCTACTATACATAAAATGCAGGGCAGCACTGTGGATCACGCAGTCGTATACTTAGGTGCAAAACTGTTTGAAGAAGGTCAAGCCTACGTGGGTCTTAGTAGAGTAAGATCTTTGCAGGGACTACGTATAGAGAAGTTGGACTGCAATAAACTAACGGGCAAAAAACCTTGCAATAATGAAGCTCTAAATGAATTAAATAGAATGCGAAATAAAAACTAAAAACTAGAAAATAGGTAAAAAAAACTTTTTAAGTTAAATGGTTTTATGTTAAACACATAGCAATGTTTAAGATATATGTACTAAAAACCAAAAAATAATAAAATAGATACAGTCGTGGGAATTATAAACATATGCATAGACTAGACTAAAATAAAACCGTGGGGCACGTCGATTGTCTACAAATTATCGTTTAATTCGTCGTTAGGCAGTTGGCCCGCAGACGGTAAGGAAATTACTTACTATTCCCCTAACAAAAGTATTTAATTCAACTCTTATGCAAGGCTTATTTCCATCCATATGGAAAAACTCATTTATAATAAGAGTGGATTTAGGTCATCTATTGAAAACTATAGGGGAATAGCAAAGTTGTCTGCAATATCTAAACTTTTTGAAGCAATTATAACAGACGATATAACCTTCCGGATCTCTCCACTAATTTCTTATTCTCAGCACGGTTTTCGTAAAGGGAAATCTACAATAGCTAATTTGCTTGCATTTGTATCACATGTATCAACGGTCTTTAGGGAGAATAAGAACACTGATGTTATATACACAGATTTTAATAAAGCTTTTGATAAAGTAAACCATTCAATTCTTTTGAGTAAACTTGATCTTCTTGGTTTTCAACCAATATTTCTAAAATGGGTTGCTTCTTATCCTAGTAATAGAATTCAACAAGTCATACTTAACGATACTCTTTCTGACATAATCAATGTTATTTCAGGCGTTCCTTAAGGTAGCCATCTTGGTCCAATTCTGTTCTTGTTACTTATTAATGACATATCATCTGTTGTTAAGTTTTTAAAAGTTTTATTATATGCTGACGATGTAAAACTTTTTAAAACGTATACTTTAAACAGCGAAACAGACTTAAACAACAGACTTAAACAACCTATGTAGTTTCTAGGTGTGATAGAAATGACATGCCATTGAACTTTAAAAAATGTAAAACGATGTATTATACATAGATCTGTAGACCCTACTTCATACGCAATACAAAACTTTAGGTTGGAGCTAAAGCTAAAGCGCTCTTAGTTTTGTTAAACGTTGGTCTAAAGAATTTAGAGATCCGCTTAAACAAAGATTCTTTTTACATCTCTGGTGAGTCCTATATTAGAGTACGCTTCTGTGGTATGGAACCCTAGTTACAAAGTCCATTCAGATAAGTTAGAGTCCGTTCAAAAACAATTTTTACTTTTTGCCTTAAATCATTTGCATTGGGATTCCAGTTTAAATCTTCCCCTAACACTACACTAACCGTTTAAAACTTATAAATCTCCCGACACTCGCTAGTCGTAGGGAGATGATTGGTATAATATTTCTTGTAAAACTAATGAATGGGTCAGTCTGTAGCCCATCTCTCTTATCTGATATTAATTTTAACGTTCCCGCTCGCTCTACCAGAGAGTTTACCCTTACTTTTAAAATTATCTACAACAAATTTTGAGTTAAACGAACCATATATGTATGTCAAGATTTCAATTCTCATTCCAGCACATTTGATCTAACAGACTCACTCTCTACCATTACAAAAAATTATTTTATCTACTCTTAACAAGTAACATTTAAAAATTATAAACTTTAATCTAATTGATAATTTTGGCTGTTGAAATTTTTGTTTCTATAGCTGAGCAGCTTAAGATCGCAATGCTTAAAACTCTCTTGCCTTTTATGACTCGGCTAATTCCGCTCGTTCACGGATTGCGCCCCTCGCGGTGGTTATGCGGATGGAGGGTAATCGTTCGGTATTATTATTATTATTATTAAAATGGGTCTGCCAGTGAACGAGAGCAAGATGAAATATCTCCTGTCATTAAACCAACAAAAACCAAACTGTATACATAAGTCACTCATTATTCCTGTTACGAATTTGCCGAATCGATGTGATGGCATTATCGTAATGACAATGTCCGAGGTATGGGCAGTATAAATGTATTAAATGTATTTTATTATTTATCTGAGATAGAACGAATAAATGTCGTTGGGTTTTTTCTGCTATTTTCCCAACTTAAAAAAAAACACCTATCTTGTTCTTCTTTAATTACGTTTTGATGTGCAGTCTTGATTGGTTCATCTTGGATGGAACATTTGGTTTTGGTTTGATCGTTTAATGAGCGGAGGATTGGGGTGAGAATTTATTGAATAGAGTGATATGTGTGGTGTTGTGGCATGCGCAAGCTCGCCGTGATGACGCCTACGCTGTGGAACGTATTAGCCATTGTGAAATTCGTAGGTAGGACAGTACAGCTGTTTTAAGGAGAGTGAAAGACTTGCTGTACTTTTGAATTTCTATGCAGCTATTAGAATTCGTGGTAAAAAATAATATAAGCATGGTGAAAAGTTAAGTCATATATGTATATAGTTCATATTGCTGTGATAAAGCAAAATACCAGCTGGCTGCGCATGCGTGGGGAATAATTGTAGTAGAATATGTCATATTGATGATAGAGAAGATTATACCATAAAAAGAGAGGAGGCGAGAAGAAAGAGAAGAATAGAATTCAATAAAATTTGTGAAAGATATATAAAGGGTGATTTTTTTGAGGTTAGGATTTTCATGCATTAGTATTTGACAGATCACGTGGGATATCAGACATGGTGTCAAAGAGAAAGATGCTCAGT
>NW_017535764.1:212539-215651 GCF_001853355.1 Bactrocera latifrons | reverse complement strand
AAGACGCAGCCGCGGTCAACATTTAAATGAAATTATCTTCAAAAAGTAAATGTCATGAACCAATCTAACGTTTCAAATAAAGAACCGATGAGATTTTGCAAATTTTATGCGTTTTTTTTTTTAAAAAAGTTATCAAGCTCTTAAAAAATCACCCGTTATTTACATACACACTACTCTTTTTTTACACGGTTTTCTTGTAATTATGTTTGTTTTTACCACACTTAGCACCATTGCTTAAATGAACATACATAATAGTAACTGCGAAATCCCCTTATTGTGAAATTGTTATCGTGAAAAAGGACAGTTTGTGACAACACGTTCCTATTTCGTGTATGATTTCATCTTGAGTATACATATGTATCTATTTGATTGAAGTTATTAATACAGAATTAAATTTTGGTTGTTTTTATGAGCGATTGTTGAGAGATAACAACAGAATGGGAAGACAAGACCTTTTGGACACTTAAAATCCATTTCAGGAATTTCGCAGTACTGCCAACATGCTGATTTTGAAAAGGCTACGCAGGAGGAAATGAATGTTCGTGCTGAAAAGTTGGACGTTTACTACTCACGGTTTCTAGATGCACATGAGAGGCAGTTGGATCAGGGCACTACACAAGCCGGTGCTATGCCGACATTGTAGCTATAGTGGAGCTGAGCTATTTTACAGCACATGCCATGTTGTCTACAAACGCCAAGGAACCAGTACCAGCGCCGACTGTACTTGAGAAGCAACCTATGTCGGTACAAGTAAATATGCCTTATCAACAAAATGATTTAAAAAATACGTTTCACCAGACTTTAAATTCTTACAAAAGTCGCTGGTTGGTAGAACTGCACAAATTATAGGCTTATACAGGTTACCTATGATAATTATATAGAGGCTTGGGATCGACTCAATCAGTTATATGACCGCAAGTATCGGATTTACGACAGTTTATTCGTTTTCCAATTATAGAAGGCGTACCGTGAGCTCATGAGCTTCAGCATATGTCCAATGTAAGAGATGAAGTGTTGCGACAACTGCGAGCACAGGGAGTCGATGCTTGGGATATGATTATACAGCCAAGCAAATGCTGGAATTTTTGGATCGCCAAGCTGCAGCTTTAGTTAATGCTGCGGAGTTACGTAATTCGCGGTCCAAAGATGCCATGGTAAATTGCAATAATGCTCGAAGCACAGTCGCTAGTCTCAGTTGCCGTTTTTACTAATGAGTTTTTTTGGGTTTTATCTAAAAAAAAAAAAAAAAACCCTTGGCAACCAATATTACCTAATTTACGTTGAAACCAAGATCATTAAAATCTACCATGCTACTTGCTGTTCCACAATAATGGGAGCCAGGTATTGTGCAGGTGGTACTCAATGTAAAAACTTTTGCAAATATTTTGATCACGGTGAATTCACATGATTGTTAAGCTGTTTGTCTTGAGACTCATTTAGGTATGGTAGTTTGCGAAGCCCATAAGATACAAGGCAGTATCAAAACAGCGAATTCGATGTCTTACTTTTATTGCACAAGCGTTGAAGAATTGGGTGTGTTAGTCAGGCGGTTCTGGCAACTTGATACAGTAGGTTCGTTTTCTAAAAGGACTCAAGAAGAAGAAAATGTTGAAAAGGGATTTGTTGATACATATTCAAGAGATGTGAACGGTAGATTCGTTGTTTCAATTCCATTGAGGGAAAATATTGGTGATATTGGAACTTCAAGACAAATAGCATTGCAACGATTTATATTGTTAGAGAAAAGATTAAGTAGAGATACCGAACAACGAAGAAACAACATATAGACTTTATAAGGAATTATGAGACGTCAGGACATATGGAAACGGTATCGAGGGCTGCAAAAGCTGGAGAACTGGTGTATCATATACCACATGTCACAAAGAAATTCAGGGTAGTTTTTATTGTCAGCTGCCGTACAGATGTATGTAAGTATTTCTCTCAATGAAGTGCAAATGTTTGGCAAAAAGTTGCAGCGTGACTTAGCGAAAATTATACTCATATTTCGCATACATAAAATTGGTATCAAAGGCGATATTAAAAAAATATCCCGACAAGTGCGAGTAGTCCAAGATCAATGGGATCTACAGCATATTTTTTTTGAGAGAGAATACTGATAAACCGATAAGAGAATATTGGTTAAAGATCGTAACATATGGTATGAAATCATCTGCATTTAATGCTGTTGGAGCAGTGATACAGTGTGCGAGGGATGCAGAAAAAGAATTCCCAGATGCATCTAAAGTAATTGAGAATGATTTATATATGGATGAAAAAGTGGCAGTCGAATTCGAAAAAACTTATGGAGGAAATGAACTTGGGAGAAGATGAAGGATCATTCAAGAAGCATCAGTGTTGGGGTTAAAATGGAAGGTCAAATAAGATTAATTTACCTTCGCAGTAAAGACTCTTGAGATAGAAAGTGTCATCACTAAAAGAAAAATATTAGCCTAACTAAATGGTTTCTTTTCTCCAGTAACTATCTTAGGAAAAATTATTATACAAGACTTATGGCGCATCGGATTGAATTGGGACGAACCAGTACCTGAAGAGATAGCGGTAAGGTTTAAAAACTATTGGTAAGATATAATTAATTCTTGAAAAATTTGTTCTTGACAGATGGAGCGCTACATATATAGATTGAAAGATTAAAATACACGGGTTTTCTGATGCATCAACTACGGCTTATGGTTAGGGTTACCAGATGTACACCACTTCGTTTAATTTACATGCTTGTTGAACGAAAACGGATGTGAATGTAATTATATTGCAAGCTCCAATTTTCAAACTTTTGGAATTCGTCGACGTTCCCAACTTATCGGTAAGTGTACAGACCAAGACTTGTGAGTTTATAAATATGATGTGAGATGAAATAATTTCGAAAATTAAATTCATTTTACAGATAATATTTGGAGTACTTGCAGTTATCAATGGCAACTGAAGCAAAAAGGAGAAGAAAAGACCAATATGCTTTTACGTCCGCGTTGCAAAAACAATTCCCTTGCTTTGTACAGGGCAAAACCGAGCAAGAAGTGAAGTGTGAAGTTTGTTCTTGTTCCCTTTTTATACCCTGAACAGGGTATATTAATTTTGTCACGAAGTTTGTAACACC
>NW_017535764.1:210979-212154 GCF_001853355.1 Bactrocera latifrons | reverse complement strand
ATATAGCTGCCATACAAACTGAACGATCGGAATCTAGCGCTGGTATGGTATGTAATCTCTGAAAAAATTGTTCAGATCGGTTAACTGTATCATATAGCTGCCATACAAACTGAATGATTGGAATCAACTGCTTGCATGAGAAACTTCCTCATTTGACGATATATCTTCACCAAATTTGGTAAGAGTTATTTTTCATAAAAATAATGTAATATTGGAAGAAATTATTCAGATCGGCATATAGCTGATATACAAACCGAGCGATCGGAACAAATGACCTGTATGGAAAACTTTCACATTTGACGTGGTATCTTGACGAAATTTGGTATAGATTATTTTCTAAGATAACAATGTAATCTCTGAAAAAATTGTTCAGATCGGTTAACTATAACATATAGCTTCCATACAAACTGAACGGTCGGAGTAAAATGTTTGCATTGGAGACTTTTTTAGTTAACGAGATATATTCTGCAAATTTGAGGTGTTTATTCTYTAAGGCAACGCTACAATAGTTGAAGAAATTTTGCAGATCGGATAACAAAACCTGCCATACAAATTGAAAATCAAAATTAAATTCTTATGTGACAAGAAACATTTCTTGAAATTTAGCATTGATTATTGCCCAAGATTCGCTTTAATCTTCAACAGAATTGTTAAGGTCGGACTGCCATACAAACCGACCCATCAAAACCAAGTTCATATATKGGCAACTTTGGCTAAATATCATCACAAAATTATTAATTACTTTTTTCATTAAATAGCATGTGTAACGGAGCTAATTATTATTCTATATTATTTTTATATTGTAATCAGAATTAACCACATACAAATAATATATTCTAAATAAATCTAAATTATGTTAAGAATRCGTAACATAAGAATAAGGAGCAAAAAAGTTTTTTTTTGATTTGCCTTGAAATAATTAAATCCCTAACTTTTCCAGACACATATTTTATTATATATTAATAATAATAGAGCACTTTTATAAACATAATTGTCCTGTTTTAAAACCCTAATTAAAGGTAAAGGTAGGTACAAAACAAAACCTTGGTAATAACATAGTTCGATGGMTAGGTAGAAAGTGTAACTGAGGTATAAAAAATCTCCACAATGCCTCTTTTGTAAGTAACGCCTTAATATTCTCTCTAAAATTGCTAGATGAAATTTCCCATGGAATA
>NW_017535764.1:195109-208354 GCF_001853355.1 Bactrocera latifrons | reverse complement strand
TATAATCGGGAAATTGTCTCCTCCGAACCCATTTGGACAGCAGGATCCCATTAAAACTCAACTTAATAAATTGAGGACAGAAGGTGCGTTGACGACATGCTACAGATTTTTAGCCGAAAAATCGGAACAACGCCTGGATATTTATTACCAAAATGTGAGGAGTCTATTCAAGCTTATTGTGGATATCAGATCAGATAAACTGATTTGATCTGCTGATATTCTGTGCTTTGCTGAGACTTGGGCTTTATCTCAAGAAGAATTTCCAATACAGGGCTATAATGTCATTGCACGCCTTGATGGAGAAACAAGGTCATTCCGACGACGCCCGGCCAACGGTCTTATAATATACTCAAAACAAGATAGATGCCCAGATCTATCAGAAGGATCATTCTCAAGGAACGTCACAGTTTCATCAAACGTTTACCAACTATTAAACGTAAACCATTCGACAGTTTCTTTATCACTTGTGTACAGGAATCCCAGGTATAAACTGTAACAATTTAGAGAGCAAGTGATAAATAATATCCGTCAGATAAATGAGCTGTTTAATGGATGGAGAGACTTTAACATATGTCGCCTCACAGCAACTGATGATTTAGAGGGTCGATTACAACAGTTGGGATTTCAATCTACATTGGACAATGCCGCCACAACAAAACAGCAAACAGCAATAGGTTGGGTATGGACAAACATGGATCCAGCAATGACCTCATGTATCACATATGAAACAAAATATAGTGATCATGACGGAATATTTTTAAGTTTTAGAAAATAGATACGTTGTATATGTTAATATAACTTTGTATAATAATTTTAGGGGTAAGCATAGATATGAGTAATGTAATATATATAGCATAAATATGTATTACAGAAATATAACTATATATTTGCTCTGTGTTTTTTTATAAAGCAAACAGTAAGTCTATATATGATATATACTTATGTACTAATTTATACATATTATAATTTTTTTCCATTAAGTTTATGTTAATAATAAATCTTCTTAAAATTTGAAATAACTATAAATGTCTGAAAGATATATTTTCTTTATTAAATAACCTTAATGTTTCTAACAAACAACCTGGCTAAAAAGAATTAGCGAAATGTTTTCCTTTGAATGAAAACTACTGGCCGGTCCGCCTTTAGATTTACTTAAACACATAGTTACTAAAAGAAATGCACCTGTGAAGGGTATATTAGCTTCGGTACAGCCGAAGTTAACCTTTTTTTCTTGTTTTTGCTCATTGCGGTGGGTGCCTTTTCTAATTTCTTCTCTAAGATCAAAAGAAAAGTTTATTCGATTTTTTTCTCGCTTGTATTCTGTCTTCTCAATCTTTTTTCTATGAACCGTAATAATTTGAATAATTTGAATTTTAAATTATAACTCTAGTTATAACGTAGTGGATTGTACTGCACCTCTTCTTCGTACGTTATTCGTAAATTCTGAAATAGCCAAACAATGGCCTTGTGCGAGAACAAAAACTTTGGCTATAATTAAAGGTGGTTTGGCTCCACGTGCGATATGCGATGTACAAAAATAAATTTCAGCACAGATGCTTCTAATCATGGTCATCATTAGCCTTTCCCCATTGTTATTCAATACTTTGATTCTGAAAATGGGGGTATTCAAGCGAAATTGCTGGATTTACAAGAATCAAATAACGATAAGGCTGAAACGATTACCAATTTGATTAAAAGCGTTCTCGAGACACAAAATTTGACTGAAAAATTGACAGCTTTTGTAGCAGATAACACTCTAATAAATTTTAGTGGCTTGAATCGCAAGGGATCTAACAATGGGTCGGCCCTACTCAAAGAAAAAGTAAATTCTCTTGTCATTGGTGTTGGGTGCCCTGCTCACATTCTTCATAGTTGCGCCCAGCATGGATTAGATCAATTCGGAAAATATGATATTGATGTCCTCGTTTTTAAACTGTTCAAGCATTTCTCGGTGTACACTGTCCAAACAGCTGAATTGAAAGAATTCTGTGAGTTCATTGATGTTCAACCTTTACTTTCACACAGCAAGACTCGATGGCTTAGTTTGTTTCCTGCAGTGGAACGAATTCTCAAACTGTTCCCTGCAGTAAGAGCTTACTTTTTATCAATCGAAAAATCTCCAAAATTTATGGAAATTTTCTTTTCTGATGTTTTGGCTGAAAGTTATCTTTCATTTGTCCACTCATTTATGTTAATTTTTCAATATAAAATAGCATTAACGGAAAGAGGAGGCAACAGTGTTCTTGAAATTAATACAATCATTGAATCCGTTGCTAATTCCTTGCGCGAGAGAATCAAGCACAAGTTTTTGCCTCTTACTCCACTTTCAAATCTTGACACTTTGAAATCAGAAGGAAAAGGAAAGGAATGCCTTGATTTACATGAAAGAACCGTCAGCGTTTATCAGGAAACTCTTGAATACTTGTTGAAATGGACTTCATCTTTGTCCGAATTAAAAGTTTTGCAATGGATGAAATTTGATCGCACATCAAAAGAAGTTCGATATTAAGAAGTTGTGCAAACAATGCAGTTTCTTGAGTCAAAAAATGTTCATATCCATGAAGAGAAGATAATTGATCAATTGGTGAATTTGAACAATTTTGTAGCAAAGAAAAAAGAGAATGACGAGGATTCTATAAAATTTTTTTCACAAACTTCAAATGACCGGATTTGTGCATTTTTTTAAAGCGAATTCAAACATTGATTCTTTTTCTGAAATTTTGGAAATTGCGTAGTACTTTTTTCCTATTCCCGGACATAATACTAATTGTGAAAGAATTTTCTATCTCATCTATATACAATGGAGTGATGAACACAATCGTCTAATTGTTGAAAATGTTCGCAACATGATTGCCACTAAATATAATTATAAGAACATGTCATGCAACGATTACCATAAGTATATAATGAAAGCTGAAAATGTTGATATGATAAAAGCAATCGGCAGTGCCAAAAAATATGGCAAAAAAAAAAATTTAAATTGTACGATGCTGGAAGATAATTAAATTCTACCTATTTGAGACGCTGGAATTTGTGATCTATCTGTACCCTGCTCCTTTTCTTTTTACTTTTTTGTTTTTGCTTTTTTGATGGATACGTACTGATTTTTCGCTGGACCGATCATCGTTACCAGATCTTATGGTTACTAGACTTATGGTACTGTGATCTATATTCGAAAAGTACTAGAAGATGTACATGTCCATTACATTACTTGTATCAAAAATACGTGTTCCACCATTGAAAATAATTACGGTGCCCCGTCTTGAATTAGCAGCGATAGAGTTATTATCTCGTTTACTTGTTTATGTAATAAGAGTAATAGAATATACAGAAGTTGGCTACACATTATAGACAGATTCACAAGTGCTACTTTATTGGGTAAAAACAATACCACGCAACCTCGAGACGTTTGTGGCAAATCGCGTATTATCAATACAGACAAATAGAGATGTGAAGAAATAGAGATATGTCAATACCAAAGATAATCTTGCCGATTTATTAAGTCGTCAGAGATTATACATGAAACCCTGGTTATCAATTACTCCAGATAAATGGCCACAGTTTTTGTTTCTGCCAACCACAGTGCGGGAAGCTCTGAGTTTTCGCGGTTGAAGAGTTCGAGGAATCAATCCATATTTCAACGCGTACATCGAGAAATAGAGTTTCCTGAATTGAATATGTAGACAAAGTAAAAAGAGCTGTTGATATTGAGCTGTATCAGTTGAAATTCATTTCGAATGTTAAAGACTCTTCAGCACTTAGACGACCTAAGAGACAAGAAATGTTACAGTTAGTGCCTGATAACAAGCACAAGGCACATATATATTGCAACAAAGAGATCACGAATTTGAAAGCTGGTATAAGGATTCCAGAAAAAAGTTAGATTGAAACCTGTGATGATGGACGGACTACTATGAGTGCATGGCCGATTAAAAAATTTAAATTTTGATGAAAACATGCGACATCCAGTGATAGTTCCAGATGTGTCCAGATTAGCGTGGTTAATAATGGATCATGCTCATAACGAAACGAAACACGGTGGCATTCAAATGATGATGGAATTTATTCGTCAGAATTACTAGATTCCGCGCATTGTAGTTCACTAAAGAAATACCTGCACCGATGTGTTACTTGTGTGCGACACAATCATCGCACAGATGTCCAAATTATGGCTGATCTACCCCCCGACCGAGTCAGAGCAGGTAAGGCTTTTCAACACACAGGAGTAGATTATGCTGGACCGATTGAGATCAAAATGATTGACAGGGATGGGAATCAGCTCATAAGGCAGAAAGTGCGGATTACGGTTTTTGTGTGTCTCAAAACCAGAGCAATTCATCTAGACGTGCTGACAGACTTAACAACAATAGCTTTCATTGCTTGCTATGAAGGTTTAACTGCTCGTCGGGGTCGCTGTGAAAGAATATGCAGTGATAATGGTATAGCATTTGTTTTATGTTAAAAAAAAGTAGGTATTTCAGCATTTAAGAGGGACAGGTACAGAATTACGGTTCATACACCATTCCCACCAGGGAGGAATTTACGAGGCAGCAGTGAAGTTTCATCTAGTTCGTACCATTGGTCTGCGAGTACTATCCTTTGAAAAACTATCAACCTTACTTACCCAAATTCGGTTCCTCTACATCCGCTGAATGATGATCCATTTGACCTTCAAGTTTTGACGCCTGAACATTTTTTAATAGGAGAACCACTAATTCTTCTATTTCCGTTCGCAATTCAAAAAAATTCATCTGCTAACGGCGCAAAATAGTGGAGAGAGCGACATTATCATTTTTTGGGTCAGATGGCAAAATAAGTATTTGGCAACACTGCAGGAACGCAAGAAGTGGCGACGAGAATCAGTGCGATGGGGTCAATTAGTGCTGATTAAATGTGAGAATTTTCCACCAGCTCAATGAGCAATAGGGCGTATAATAGAACTTCGTCCCAGAAGTGATAACTTGGTGCGTTGCGTGACAATTCGAACGGCAACGAACATTTTGCACAGACCAGTACAAAAGATATAAGTCGCCAATAATTTTTGAAAAATTTAAGGGTTTTCGGTGGGACTGTTACGAATTTGCTGAATTGATGTGATATGGCATAATCGTAATGACAATGTCCGAAGTATTGGCATTATAAATGTATAAAATATATTTTACTATTCATCTGAGATTGAACGAATAAATATCTTCTTCTTCTTTATGGTTTTAGCCACGGCAAATGTCGCATTCAATGAAATGATGAGCTGTGTGCGATAAACGAAGACATTGACATAGTTCAGCGAATTAAAAGACAGAGGCACGCTGGCTACGTCATGGCGTCCGAATGAACGAAAACACTGCAGCTCTAAAAGTATTCAACGCAATAGACGGCGGTGAAAGCGGAGGAAATATCAGACAATGTGTGAGATATATAATTAAAATTCAAGGATAATCCTCGTCCGACAATGGTGGGTGTGTATGTTAAAATGGGTTGAATCGAGCCCCCATTTAACAAATATAAAGATTTTCGAATTTCCTAGATTCCTTTGTACCGCACATATCTGTCACTATGTTAGGTATCTTAATGAAAATGAGAAAACGACCTTTACTCATAACAGTGTATCTTTGTGCTTAAAATAAAACATATGTGACCTGGTCTACGGAAAGGGAGCTAACGTGCGAAAACTAGTTTTCTGGGAAACAGAATCACGTGAAAAAGCATCTTATCTTCCATCCGAATCAACTCAAAAGTGAAAATTGATTTTTTGACACCTAAGCCCCCTTTCCGTAGACCAGGTCACATATAATGATTTTAATTTTTCTATCAAACCTTATGTGTCTGTCAGTATAGAAGTTATATGTAACATATGTAAGTATATATAAAATAAAATGAATTTCCATCCTCTGGATAACGTTTAATACTTTAAAGTATTTTCCTGCCATTGATTTTTTCAAATTGCAAGAGTATAAAGTATTCGGTTGCACTCGAAATTAGCTCTTCTTTACTTGTTATGTTTAAATTTCTGAATATATAATATTGGTAGTCCAAACCATTCTTTTCGCATTTCTAATCAAACTTCAACTTATTTTTTTTTTTTATATTTATAATATGAAATAAATAAACAAATTTGTTGCATTTTGGTGTATTTCTTTTAGCCATTTTTCCGCTAGAGATTATTAAATCGAATTTTTAAAAACGGAAGCGAGCGAACCATCGTTCTGCTACACAAATTGATACAGCATCGCCTCTGTAATCTTCACAAATATCATTGTGGTCTTGCGCGGCATTCTTTCATTTTTTACACAAACATTTCTAAATGTAGCAAATGTCTTTATTAGTTTTATTCATTTTTGAACAGACAGCAAAAACTTGTTTAGAGGAAAAAATATTGTGCGTCAACAATTTGCAAGCTAAGGGCAATTGCATATATCTTCCAAATTAAAAAAGTTACAATAACCAAATTCGCCAAGCACAAATATTTTAAAAACTCTTACCGACAGTGCGCGATCCAAAAGCATGTCGAACGAGTGTTTTAGCTCGTTAGCCGGTATGGCCGCCAGTATGCCGGTGGAAGCCTTTTGAATGTCCTCTACGTCTGCATAACTTTCCTTTGATGATCAAATGCATTTTTCCGAATAGGCAGAAGTCGCACGGTGACATATCAGGTGAATACGGGGAGTGGTTAATGGTTAAAATGTGATTTTTGGTCAAATAATCGCCCTTCGAATAGAGCAATTTTTGGTCGTCAGTCAATTTGTGCGGAACAAACCTTCCACATACCTTTCGTAAAGACAAATGTTCGGCCAAAATGCGATAAATCGATGTTTTGGAGATGTTCAATTCCATTTCCATTGATTTCTATTTCGGCTAATTTTTGATAAACTCACGCACAATTTTTATAGAATTTCCGGTGACCATGGATTTTGAATGCCCCACGTCTTGATCGTCATTTATGTCCTCACGACTACTTTGAAAATGTTCAAACCACTCGTGCACTCTGCTACGGGATAGGCAATCATCGCCTTAAACTCGTTTACCAATTAAAAGGTTTTAGGCTTTGTTTGGACTATTTAGTAGATGGTTTATGTGAAGTGTTATAACCTTTGCAGATTTAATCTGGTGTTGAAAAAGGCACAAATAAAAATAATATATGTATGTATGTACATCGATTAAGAAAATTAATTCTTGTTTTGGAACGCATATTAACCGTAAATATATGGTAATTATAAAATAAGATTAAACCTTACCTTCCAAGGGAAAGACTCAGTGACGCTGGTAAAATCACAATAAGTCCATACAAAATTTAAATCTTGTAACTAAAAAATGTCCCATATATATAATGTTATCAATCCATTTTCCCTATTTTGTTAACCAAATAACCCAGTATTGAAAATGTTTGCATTTCCCCTTAAACTCCTTTGTTTAAATTGATTTGTCCCAAATTAACCGTTAAAAACACCCTAAACTTTTGCCCGTCATTCAGCTGATTCAGCCAGAGAATGTAAAATATTGATAAATTATGTTCTCTGATTCAGCCGTTTGAAAACTCACGACAGTTTGCTGGCACTCGCACACTATTCGGTTAGAGAACCTTAACGGTATTAATTGATAGCCCCACTGGCGTCTCTTTAAGAAGCTTTGCGCTCGGTAATTCAGCACTTCCTTCCACTCTTCAGCATAACGATGTGAAGTTTTAGATTAGAGAACTTTAGCCTTATTAATTGAAAGCTCTTACCGACCGCATCATTGAGAAGTCTTGCGCTCAGCAAAACACTACTTGCTTTCACCCTACCACATGTGGTGATTTAGATTAGAGAACTTTAACGGTTTTAATTGGAAGCTCTCACTAGCGTCTCTTTGAGAAGCCTTGCGCTCAGTAATTCAGCACTTGTTTCCACGCTTCAGAATAACGATGTGAAGAATTGGATTAGAGAACTTTAACAGAATTAATTGAAAGCTCTCAATGAGCGCATCATTGAGAAGTCTTGCGCTCAGCAAATCAACACTTGCTTTCACCCTACAACATAAAAATAATGGCGATTTAGATTAGAGAACTTTAACGGTTTTAATTGAAAGCTCTCAACTAGCATCTCATTGAGAAGCCTTGCACTCAGCAAAACACCACATGCTTTCATCCTCCGGCATAACAATGTTTTGCATAGGCAACGTACCAAAGTTCAACCGCTAGCTGTGATTTTCCGATGGTTCAGCTAGAGCTTGTTGCTATTTAAACAACTGTTATACGAAGGTACAATTTAGTTTGTGTTAAAGCGTCTACGGTAAAATATCGAAACGAGCGAGTAACGGGTCTAATTCTTGTGCTATTCGCAAAGTTTTTAATTCAAAGCAAAGCTTCTGGCCCTGCTGTTGCAAGAACGGACATACATTCGCAACCAGTCGTTGTTGTATGGCAAGGACACGAGCGTGCATTTTTTCGGTTGTCGGTTTTGATTTCGTTGGCCAGGACGGCTACACAGCCGACGTCCAACGGGCACTTGCAAACGGTTAATGAAAGTTTCGTTTCAACGATTGTGGGTTTTAACGTAGCTCCGCTGCTGATTGCAACGGTGATTTTGTTTTGATAGAAAAAGCTGATGCTTAAAGGCAAAATCAGAAAAAATCAAAGTGGCAAAACTCCCTTGATATGCCGGGTTTTGTTGGCTGAGCTCGTTGTGTAGAGCGATTCAGTCTGTCGTTGACGTCTTGCGTTCGTGTTGTGTGCGTGGCGCAGCGGAGAACGAGTGCCGGGAGTACGTTGAAACGGGTTTTCTGTGTTCGCTCGGTAGCATACAAATATTCTGCCAGTGATTTAAGCTGAGTGTTGGTGGGTGAATATATTGTTATTTTTCTAGCAACCAATAAAATTTAATTTTCCGCTTATAAGTTTTGTTGTCAGGTGTGCAGAAATGGTTTGCAAGTGCATTTTGTGTGTGTAGTTGATTTTTTGGCGTGTCCTGCGTATAAAGTTTGTGCAAACGTGAATTTGTAGTAAAGCAAAAATAAATATGCAAAAAAGTATTTTGAATATTTATTGTTGTGCTAAATCAAGATTTTTGAAAGACTTTGCATCTTACTTAGTGCATGCATATCCTTCCACTTTGCATCTGACGTTGCATTCTACTGATGAAGTGACAAAATAAGTCTGAAATACAAAACATTGATATTTATGCAATGATTTAACAATGCAAAGAAGTTGAAAAGGAGTATAAGTGCAGCGTTGCAAAAGAAAAACATATTAAAGTTGATAAATAATACGAAACATATTAAAAATAAATTTTAAAATTTAGTCTATTAATAATTAATACTATATATGATTTTGTTTCATAATTATTTAAGTAATTAATTAAATTTAATTTAATGTATTTTAAATTCGTAAAATTATTTTAACACTTTGTGTTATTTAGATTTTAAATGTTTACAATTAAACCAAAAAATGGAGAATAAAAAATGTAGTTTAAAGACAAGCAAGTGATTAAATTTAGAGTGTTAAAAAAAAAAAAATTAAATGCAAACTTTTTTTTATTAACGTCGTTTTAAATTATTTTTTTTTATAGTCCTTTGAAAAAATATGAGTTTTATTTTAATATATAGAAAAAATTGTAATTAAATGGTTCTTATAAACAAATCAAACATTAACATTTTATACATTACTTTAATATTTTGATTGCATTCTAAGTTTTTTAATTTTTAATATAAAACAGATTTGCATTTTTAAAATGCATAACACATTTCTGTATTGTTTCAAAAAGAAAAGGTGAAATTATTTGGACTTTTCACGGTTTGACAATGGAACAAAGTTATAATAGAATGAAAGCATTGGTGAACAAATATTTATAACAAAAAATTGAAAGAAATGGAAATTTGACACCAAAACGTGTAAAAATTGTATATATTGTTCTGCCTAAAAATTAAATAAATAATTATTGTTTATTTAGAAGCAGAGCAAAAAACAGTAAATTAAAAATATTTAAAATAAATATATGTATAAATTAAAATTAATTTGGGTTTTGTAAAGAAAAATATAATTCATAAAAACTATTTTCGACATTTTATTTTAATGTTTTGTTTTTAATTAAGAATATTTTTTTTTATTAAAAATTTTCAATAAATTTTTTTTTCTCAAATAAAATTAATTAATTTCGCCTATAAAAACTAAACAAAATATCGGTTTTTGAAATACTTCGTTGCAAGAAATATGCTTTAATCCTTGCTTTTGCGCTTGGGCTTGACATAAGTCTCGGAATATAGTTTGTATAAGTGAATGTGCTCCAATATCTCTCACGCTGGGTGCCAGTCAATGTCGCCCAGTTGCAGAGCTTTATATCATGTGTCCAAACCCTTACTGACGTGCATTTATGCATATTATAAAAGAGTAGGAAATGGGTACAAAAAATTAGTGAAAAAAATTAGTGTTTTTTTTTTAGTTGCTTAATATAAACTAAGAAGCAAACTATTGTGTATTATTTAAAAAAGGAGCAAATAGGAATAAATTAAAAATATTGAAACTATTGAAAAATAATTATATTAACAAATAAAGAAAAAATATATAATTAACAAAATTTAATTTTGTTTTTGTGAAGAAAAATACAACTCGTAAAACCTATTTTAGATATTTAGAAAAGAAAACAAACTAAATATCGCTCTTTTGAAACATTTTGCCGCAAGAAAAAGGCTTGAGTACTAGCCTTTGTGCCCTGTCATAATTTTCGGAATATAGTTTGTGTGTGTGTGAATGTGCTCCAACATCTCCCACGCGGCGTGCCAGTCAATGTCACTCGCTTGCAGTGCTGTGTATCATGTGCTCAAACCGGCAATAGTATTTATTGTCTTTGTGTTTTTCGGCTAACTGTGAAATGTTATTTTTATGCGCTACCATAAGGACACATGACGAACGGATAAACGTTTACCAATGCCACCTCATACTCTACATACCATATAACTCTTACATTAATGCCAGTGTGTCGTTGAAAACATATCGGATTTTTGCTGCTCAATTGGGTTGTTAAAAATAGGTTGTAAATTAAAGCTTTTAAATAGGCACAAGAGGTGGTAAAAAAAGAGATGAAAGATGGGGCAGAAAAAATCCTAATAAAAGTGTACTAAAAGTACGGTTAATCAGAGTGACTGAAGTGTGCATAAAAGCGGATACTGTATTCAAAAGGGCTTCATTTATTTTTGATACGTTTCAAAGTAACGGTTTTTGAAGTGCACCCAAAATGGCAAATGTGTGTGCTCTGACCCAAATGTGGCGAGTTATAAATGTTTAATTTGGACGACAAGTTCATTATGCACAGTCATGATTTACTTTTTAATAGGATTGTGTAATAAACTTGTTGAAGGAAGAGGCTTAAATGGAGGAAAATTGTACTAAAAAGTTGATTACTCATACAAGTATATATGTTACATAAAAATATACGCATGAAAAATTAGGCGATATTCGTGAATTTAAAAAAGAAGTACTCTATCGAATTTTTCGAACTTCTTTGTACGTAATAATAAGGTATATTTTCACCTATATTTTAGGATTTTTTTTTTTTGAAAAATAACGGAGTTATGTTATGTTTTCGGAGGTGCCAAAAATTAATGAGTAGCTGAAACCAGAACGTTCGAAATTTTTATTAAATTTAAAGATATTTCCTATACAATGACTTACGATCTTTAAAAAATATCAAAAATTAACAAAATGGCGTAATTTTGAAAAAGAATGTAAAAAATTGTAGTTTTTGTAATGCCAAATTGACAATTAAACCAATATTCAGTTTTCATTTGAATACGATCGGTAAATTTTTCGTAACAAACATTTGATCATAGAAAGCTGTCCGTCACTAAAAACATTTCATACAAGTCAAAGGGAGAAAGGTTAAAAAAATATCATATATAAACTGAAATAAATTTAGATCAGATTCTATTGGTTTTTTTCTTTTTTCACCATTTGCAATATCATTTTCACGATGTCTCGATTCAAAAATCACTTGCGTAGGCAAATTGTGCACAATTACTGCACCGGTTTAAAATAAGTATAAAAAAAGTTATAGTCAAGCTCAGAGTTAACCTCTATAAGATTTATCAAAAGGCCATAATGCCCCAGGTTTTGGCCTTAATAAACGAAATCAAATTGATGTCTGTGCGCGATTTGGCGAAAAAGTTTAGAACCAGTGCTACTATGATTCAAAGAGTGAAGCAAAGAAATCATTTAAAAACTTACAAAAGCCCAAGATTCAAAAACAAAAGTGAAGGACAAGTAAAAATAGGGAACACAAGGCTATGTAAGTTATACGATCCTTTGCTAAAAGACCTAAATTTGATGTGGACAAGAAAGATTTCTTGGGACCCTGTTCTGTGGTGACCTGATGACGGATTTTAATAAAATAATAATAGAACAAATAATATATGTCTAGTTTTTTAATCATAAAAACACCAACTACAGTAGAATCCGTTTATTATGACTCCGCCTACATTGACCAACTGGTTACTATGACGTAATTACACTACAAAGTTTGGTTTTCATATAAAATTCTTTATAAAAAAGTCGGATATAATGACTTCCCTTACAGTGACATGTCGCTTATTATGACCCATTTTTAATAATTTATGTTCGGTTAGAATGACTGGCACGATTCTTTACACCTCCGGCAATGTTCGCTGATTCCCGACGCCGTTCGGCACGTGGCTCGTTTTTGTTTTGAGTCTCAGTGAGTGACTGACGCTTGGAGGTAACGCATTGTTTTTTGTTTGTTACTGTGAAGAAAATGTCATCACAACGATGTAAAGCATTTGCAATTAAGGAGAAAGGTGCAATAATATGCAGATTAGAAAATGGAGAATCTAACTCATGTCTCGCGAAGGAATTTGGCGTGGGTCATTCGACAATCTCAATGATTTTTAAAAACAAGATCCGCATAAAGCAATCGTTCAATTCRAATGTTTTGAAACCGAAAAGGCTTCGAAAATCACAACAAGAAAATGTTGATCAAGCATTAATTCAGTGGTTTAAAAGCATGAGAAACAAAGGAATACCTGTCAGCGGCCCTATGCTACAAGAAAAAGCAAATGGTTTTGCCGCGCTTTTTGGTATTCTCGACTTCAATTGTTCTGCAAGCTGGATCAGTCGTTTTAAAGTTCGASATAACATTGTGGCGGGAAAAATTGTCGGTGAATCTACGTCTGTTGATCAAAATTCAACAAACTGGTTGATATCTGTGTGGCCGAATTTACGAAGGAAATTTTCTGATAATGAGATATTTAATTTTTTTTAGAAAT
>NW_017535764.1:181743-194204 GCF_001853355.1 Bactrocera latifrons | reverse complement strand
ATGCAATTTTGATTTTGATTCAATATATGTATGTATACATATTTAATTACTATGTTTATGTTAAAATACTTAAGTACATACATATTTACATAAAAAAGTTTTTCATTTCACAAAACGCTTTGTGTGACGTMCGCTTATTATGACGTGTTTGTCAATTCCCGTCGATGTCATAATAAGCAGATTCTACTGTACATATACAGGTGGAGATGACAATACCAGTAAATTATATATCAGCTTTCAAAGAATGCTTCCAGTCCAAAAAAATAATTAATTGAATTCCATCTCTTAAAAATTATGGCTCTATAGTACTGACGATGATTATGCCAGTGAGACTTATGCAAACAGGACGGCAGTCAAGACATATTTTAATATTTTAAATATTTTCTTCATACATACAGTATGAAGGTACCACAGTAGAGGTCAATGATCTATGCATCGGTAAAATGTCATATTAACATACTTTAAAATATAGACAGTTTCTCATATTTTGATTCAGTGATTATTTTTAAAGGGATATTGTCACTTAAAACCGTCTTGTTTCTTAAATTTGTGTTTCATCATGGCTGAATTTGTTTGGAAAATGTAGATATATTTTTATTTTTAACTACATTGTTTTAGCTATGAATAATTTATATTTAAGAGTGCAGTTAATGTTTGCATTTATTGTCATATTGTCATCTCCACATTTTTTACATTTCTTATGGTGTTTATTTAAAAATTTTCGTAGAATGTATTCTACATACATGTTATACATACTTTTTTATAGAACCCGTCAAATGTAGGCTAAACGAAAATGCTTATATTTCTTTATAAAAGGAACAGAAATTTCTTGCTTTTAATTGACTAAATTCCTTAACTATTGTAATCTAATTCAGCCTAGATGCCTTATCTGATTCAACCGATAAAACAGCCAATGAAGAAAGTGTTTTCATCGTGTTTTTTAAATAATTTTTTATTAATTTTATTTTTGAAAAACTCCTTTAAGCAGAGGCTGTACACACCTGAACTGTTAACCAAATTCGGATGACAATGTGAATATTGACCATATATTGCAGCAGCTATTTCACAGGTGTAATGAAGTTGGGTAAATTTGGAATCAATGTATTTAATTCTTCATATAATTCAAAATGTTGGAAGTCACTTAAGTAAATCGTTACAACATTTTAATATTTGCCTCTCTGCCATATTTTTGTTTTTACTTTAATTTGAATATCGTGACTTAAATAATCTTGTGAAAAATATGTATGTATGTTCCTTTGAAATTGTCATGTCTATTAAAATGCTACTTAGATGTTTCCAGTCAAAACACCCTCCTTGCACCACCAAGTTTGTGAATTGCCAAATAGCATGGAAAACAGTAAACTTTATTTTGGGAATTGGAATAAACTAACCAGCGACGATGTTGAGTTTCACCATTATTTTTTATGCGAATTGGAGAATCTATGTCAATTTGTTCTTATTAATTGCTTGATGATAGCTCAAGAGTTTCAGAGTCAAATTTTGAAAGCTAGAGGATGATCCAAACTCTTCATCTAACTGACATTCGCTCTCGGTACTTAGTGCATCTGGAGAATTTCGCAGGTTGGTTGAGGAACTTAATCGACTTTAAACTCGAAACCTGGTTAAATGCAGTTCTTTCAGCTTTTCTTTTTTAGCTGATCCAGACTCCCATTTTCTTATAATATCTCTATCTCGGCAGGACATGATTTTTTTTCGCCTTATCTATTGAAAAGGCTTAGTTTTGTCATTAAGAATTCTGATCGCTTACAGCTTTCCATTTATCAGTCGACTGACTGACGTTAAATTATCGAAAATAAAACTACCACCCAGAGTGGATTTTAGTTTTTCCCTAGTATTTGATAATCGAGAGAATAACATAGTACATGTTAACAGTTTTCTATATACTTTGTACACGTCGGACAGTTCAGATAAATGTCATTGTGGAATCTGAAAAAGTAAGTTCTAAAGCACCCATCTCCACTAAGTACTTTGATCAGATTGAAATCTGCCGTGTGTGGATGTCCGGTATGAGTCGATAGGTCCAGCGCCCTTTGGACGAGGAATTCCACCGCTCCTGCCCCTTTTTAGTGCTCTTATTTCTCTCTGCCTTTGCCGATATTGTTTTAGGCGCTGATAGCTAATATACTTGCTCGAGTTCATCTCCCTGGATGGCAAAACTCATTGCTTTCTCTATTAACCTTACTTGTAGAATAGTGAGTTGGGCACTCAGCGCCCATTCTCATTTTTGATATTGAATTCCTGGGGTTTGGGCAGTCCAATTTAACGTGTTTTCAGCATTGTGATAAACTATAATTTTAGATATTAGTAGATTTTAGGCATATAACTTTTATAATAAGAAAGTTGCGGCATTATATATGGCTAGTACTCTATACGTGACTTGGGGCACATAGTGCAATTAATATTTCTTCGTACATATATATTTTGTATGAAGAAGCGTAATTTTTTAACGGTTTTGATGGTTAATTATGCATTTCTTATTAGTTTCGCTTAAAATTTTCAAGTGAATTAGTTAATTATTAGTTGTGACAAATATAAATTTTTGAAATGAGTGAAGAATTGGAGATTTATTTGGCCAACTTACGGGGTGAATTGACGGAGAAAGATGGGGAGAATATTTCAAATTATTTGAATGCTAATGAAATGGAAGAGAACCTAAATTTAGTGGTGACCACGAGTCGATACCCAGTAACCGGCCCGACTTCTTAGGTGATAATGCTCAGCCCATTAGAGATTGACTTTTCGAAGAATACAAGTATATCCGCGAAGAGGCTGTTGTAGATCTGGACCTTGACAAAAGCAGATTTTATTTGTCAAATACAGTATTGAGGGTAATTGTGGAGAAAAATATTGTGGTTTGGGAAGGAAACAATCAAACTGTATGGTGGTCAAAGCCAAGGCAAAGTGAAAAATGGCGATCGGAACTGACATTGGCAATGCGTAGATAATCAACGTCACCATTAGTGGAAAGTTTTGGATCTAAAAGCGATACCTTCATACGCGTCTTCCCAGCGTCTATTGTTGAAGGATTGCTCTTAAGACGAATAAGAAAGTTAAAAGAATAATACATGCAAAACAGCTCCCAAAAAATAAAATATTGGCAAGACACAACTGCCCAACCTATAATATTTAGGTCCATTCAACTGTTTATGACAGCGAAGATGTTAATCCTATAGTATAAAAAAAACCAGAAATCATATATGATTATAATGATCATAAAGGTGGTGTTGACACTTTTGACAAAATACTACGTCGATTCTCTGGCATTACTTTATAATATCCTGGATATTGCTAGACTTGCGCTCAGGTTGTTTGATCTTAGTCACCCTATGTGGAATACCAATAAATCTGAAAAGGTCAACATATTTTTGAAAGAACTCTTACTGAGCTAGCGCAGAATCAATTACAAAAGCGATGCAAAAAACAAAAAAAAAATCAAAACAAAAATTCTACAACTAAAATTGCAATGGACTTGATAAAGTAAGCTTTTAAAATTAATTTTATTACGAAATCAGTTCATTTTCAAACGGATCAACATTTTGAAACTGCGATGTGAAACCTGCAAAACTGCTAAGATCGATAATAAAACAACAACAGTTTGTGATCATTGCCTTATTCCGACATGCTCTAAACACTATATAAGGGGGTGTGATAAGTGCTATTTTGCTAAATACAGTGCCAAAACTGATACGGACTCAGACAATGATGAAGATCGGACAATACTCCAACAACGTCTGCACATATCAAAAATACATCGAAGAATTTCACCCGTTTGAGCAGTTCGTAATTAAAAATTTATTTGATTTTCATATCTATTATCTATTATATACATATATAAAAAAATAATCCCTTTTTCCTGGTCGCGGAATCACGCGTGAATGGCTGGACCGATTTCACTAATTCTTTTATTGTTGTATTTTTTATTATTAGGAGAAGGTTCTCATGTAAGAAAAAATTACGAAAGTTGTGTCTATAATATAAAAATTAATCGCAAAATGTGTTGCTAAGTGCATACCTCAACAACGATTGGACCAATTTGGCCAATTCTTCTTTCAAAATGTTCGTTGAAGTTCAGACGAGTGGTTCGAATATTTGCCGGAAAACCCCTAAAACCAGCCCTTTTCTTTTTCCCATATAAACGTTTCCTTTTGTACCTACATAAGTAAAACTGAATGTTTGTTTGTTAGTAACGCTAAGGCTCGAAAACGGCTGAACTTCATGAAATTTTCAGTCGTTGTTCGCTGTGAATCTGAAAGGGTTTAGAAATAAAAAAAAAACCTTATACCTTCATGAATAAATCGAAAAATTTGAAATTTCCTAAATCTGACTTTTTTCCATACAATTTTTTCTTTTGTTTTTCAATATTTTGATTTGTAAATTATTTGAATCGTTCAATTTCGGTCGCTTGCTTTTTTATTCCGGCTATTTAAAAGAAAAATTATTGAAAATTATTCAGTGAAAACTTTATGTGTGTTTCAGACGAAGTGGTCATTACAGATTGAAATTTGTTACGAAGGCACGAAGAGGTCAAGCTAATATCGCTCGACGTTCTTTTTGCCATCAACGTATGGACACCAAGGCACATAAACGAGTATTCCTAGGATGCGATGACAAGTACGTGTGGAATTATGGATCGCGAGCAATCAGCAAGCGATCGTCACTATGTCACAGGACGACTTTTCAAACAACAGCTACGATGCGTCATGGACTTTATCTTGAAGCAATGTATAGGTGGTGATGTGAGATGCTAGATGTACTCTGTTGGGTGTCAAAAGAGAGGACATCACAACCCCACTTCGGTTTGTATGTCTGACAATAAATACACGAAACACTATCCACATGCTTTTCTTTCGGAAACGCAAACTGGAAATGATGGATATCCACTCTATGGGCGTAGCTCACCGGAGAAAAATAATAGAACATTAGCATTCTAGTTAGACGAGTGAATATCGAAGTCGAAAATACAAGGGTCGTACCATTTCGACTATGGTTGCCTAATTCACATTCAGAACTCATGTCAAGTTGCAGTTTAGTGAAATCAATCAAACACGTTTGACAGTACGCCACCAAAGAAAGCAACATGGCGATTACTGGCCTTGAACGAGGTGAGATCAACAAGTATCAAATGGGCCGATATGTGAATTGCAATAAAGCGCTTTGTAGGATATTTAATTTTGCAATTCATGGAAGTTTTCCGACTGTTATGTGTCTCGCGGTTTAACCTCATTTCAAACTTTAAACTCGAATTTCTCATAACTACTTTTCTAGAAACGGTGTGCATGATGTCTTAAGTTCCGCTCAACCGATTCACATGAAATTTCTTATACATTATAGTATCCCACTACGATGAACTTTCGAAAGAATTTTTTTTTTATTTTTAGAAAATTCCGAACCACAAAAAAAAGCAAGGAAAATACGAAACTGTTTTTTCAAACCTCGTCAATTATGGGATACAAAAAAATTACATTGCCGATGAGATTTTACATTGTATTCGCCAAGAATTGGAAATGGGCAAATTCCGATCGTCTTGCCAATGCGACGTGAATTATACTGTGGAACATTTTTGGGATTATTGTCTGGGGAGTAAGAAATTCCAAGTCAGGGTGATGGTATTAGGTCAGTATAGTAAACCCTCAAAGGGTTTGGCGTTCGTATGTGTTAGTTTTTTTTTTTTATTTTTTTTCCTTATCTTGATGTTTTTTCACTTAGTTGTAACATGTTGGCAAAAACCACAAAAACAAAAAAAAAAAACAATTTCCAAAAAAGCTCTTAACATCCTTGCGACAGAAACATCGTAGTTGTTAGAACGATGCTTTCCCAACAAGCCTTCTATTACTTCTTTGATTGCTTGCCATGCATTCAATATATATCAATCAAAATATTGTTGAATGTGTCACTTTTATTCAGCTTTCGTATATCCGGACCATTTAGTACGCCTGGTTGGAAAAAACTAATTTGTTAAGATGGAAAATAAGGAAAAAATTTAAAAGTTCATAAAAAAACTAACACATACGAACGCCAAACCCTTTGAGGGTTTTACTATACTGACCTAGTACCATTACCCTGACTTGGAATTCCTCACCCCCCAGATTAGCTGTTGTACTGTGTTATCCAGTGGAATTTCTAAATTCCTGGAGAGGCTTGATATGCCGCAGCAACATTTGCGTCTCAAAGTAGGATTTGTCATTATTATGTGTCGCAATCTTCACGCGACGAAACTGTGCAATGGAACCGGACTGATTTTGACGCGGCTATTGTATACAAGGGGGCAGAATGCTTGATTCTACGAACTCTTTTGAGTTCCAACGATTTGCCATTTCAGTTTGAACCTATTCAGTTTTCAGGGAAATTGCATTTGAAATGACAATCAACAGGACACAAGGATAGTCGCTAGAAGAGTGTGGTATAAATCTGGAGTTATTTTTGCAGCTCCGTTATACGATAATTGCACCTTTTCAATTACGTTTTTTGGCTTTTTTGTTGGTGTTAAAAAGCCTGTTTCCTATCGCATTCTTTTTGAGCTATTATCATCTCTACCTATATAGACTTGAAATGATTTTCCCAACGTGACTCTTCTCGGTGGAATTGGTATTTTCTCCGATTTGACGTGTAATCTCACTATAATGCTTACAAGTTCGCGCATAGCTTTCTTAATATGCCTTTGCCGACCATCATACTTTCCAACTCCTTAACTTGTTTACCCAGTTGGCTAAAAATGCTAGTTGTTTCTCCGCTTTGCATTTCCTCAGATTTGAACCGTTTGCTTACTTAGTGGGCAGTATCACCTTGCTTGTTTGGTCCAGCAGCGGGAGACAACTCATTTTTACCACTTAGCGACGTTTCCATAATTTTGGAAATCCGTATACGTTCCGTCCCTTAACTTTACTGTCAAATTTAAAAACAAAAATGGTTGGCAATGCCAAAACCAAAAAAACAAGTAAGAAAGACATAAGTTCGGGTGCAACCAAATTTTTTATATGTAAAACGTCAATCAGAGGATCAGAATCTAAGCAAATTATATGTACATGCACCATATATAACTTATATACTGATCTACGTACATATATATTCGGCATAAGATTTGTTAGAAAAACCAAAATTACTATACGTAGTCATTATACAAAATAAGCCGGATGTTGCAAAATCCTGGTAATGGTCATATGGGAGCTAGGTGAAGTTTTCGCCCAAATGTATTAATTTTAGGAACAATAATATACTATTATGAGTTAAATACGTTCTGAAATCTTCAATCAGCAAACTCTAATATTGGCAGATATAGGAGGTACAAAGTCACCAGGAAGTTCGGAAATCTTTATATTAAGTATATGTGGGCTCAGTAAACTATTGACCGCTTCACCAATTTTATTATTGCAAAGCTTAATCCCATTATATTAATTGCTTATTGATTTGTGTACTGCAAACTGAACGAATCAAGGGGTTTAAAATTGTGCTATACTGGAAGTAGGCGTAGTTATTGTCCGATTTCACAAAGTAATATAGGAATATGAAAAAAATGCCACCGTTAAAATTTTGTCGAAATCGCTCTGTCGGGTCCCGAGATATATGAAGTCATCAAAAAGTGAGCGGTGGCACGGCCATTGTCCAATTTGATGTGTATGCGATTTTATCGTTAGGTATTTATTTGTATGGCTCTCCACTACAGTTCGTCTGATTGAAAATGATTGTCAGCAGAGAGAGGTATCTACATATTTGTACACATATTACAAATGAGAGGAAAATTGATATAGTTTTGTTCATCTAACGGGTAGTACGTATCACTTAAAACTAATTGAGATGGATAACCCTATATATATATAAATTATCGGGGTTACGAGAAAAATTGAAATCCAGTTGACTGCCTGTCCGTCTGTCTTGAGTCAAAATTGAGGTTTCTCGATGAAACTTGGTGTGCAAGTTCCTTGGAACAAAATAATTTCGACTTCGTAGATGGGCGTAATCGGATCACTGCCACGCCGACCAATCGCCATTAACCGAAAACATATAAAATGCCATAACTAAGCTCTAAATTAAGATAAATATATGTAAAAATTTTTGAAATACAAAATATTATATTATAAGAACTCCTATCGACAGTGTGAAAGTGGGTGGGAATATAACCCCGCTCTTTCGCAGTATGACGGTACTGTTCAAAACTACTAAAAGCGCAATAAATGAATAACAATTTACGTCAGAAACATTCAATTTTAACTCCGATATGGTATAAGAGAGCTTTATGGCAGTCGACGTGAAAATAGGACGATGGGCGTGGCACCATTGGCCAATATTTGAGTTACATATCTCAATTAATGAAATTTGGAGAACGTGTTTTAATCATAACAGTGTATCTTTGTGCTAAAAATGGAGCGAAAACTTTTACCTAGCCTCCTTATGACCATTACCAGGATTTTCGAACATCTGGCTGAGTTTGCTCCATATGATTGGTGACTGTATGTGAGGTACCTTAATGGATAATATTGGGTCGACACTATCCCAGCTACCATATACATACTTGTAGTATATAGTACTTATAATGACTTTCGTTTTTCTAATAAATCTTATGCCGAATGTCGGCCAGTGTATGAGTTATACAGAGTATGTGTATATATAAAAATTCTTAGATTCCGATCCTCTGGTTGTCGTTTTACATCTTAAGGTATTTCCCTGGCTTTAATTCTTGCAAGTTGCAAGAGTATAAAATGTGCGGTTGTACCCGAACTTTGCCCTTCCCTACTTGTTTTAAGATAACTTCAAATTAGTGTGATGCATATGAGGTATACAGTTAGCCGGAAGTTCGATAATATAGTTATTAGATATATGGCGGTAAATATCCGATTTCCGATTTCATTTTTAACATACAAGCATTCTATTACCAGGAGAGATTGGCCTATATTTTCGATAAAATCCACATATTCGGTATCTGGATGATTGAATAGTTGAAGCCTGGTATTATAGTGTGGATTATTTTAAGCGCTCTATTCGGACAAAGTTTTACCCCGACATGGTTGATATTGGTTTATTGATTTATCGCGATTTTATTAGTTTTTACCAATGCCGTTATATGGAGAATGAGCGGGGTTGTCATCCGATGACATCCATTTTTATAATGTTGGTAGGGGTACTTTAAAAATGTTTTCTTAGCGAGGTGATATACAAATTAAACCTTTTAAAGGGCGAGACCCCTTTTCCCACAGCTGTTCCGTACTACGTATTCTGCGATCTCTTGTGTTAAATTACGGTTGTATGTATATCCTAATTTTTAGTTATGGCACTTTATAGATTTTTGCTTTGTGGACATGGCAGTACACTCATTAGCAATACCAACCGTTTTACGATTAAGAAATTTCAATTTTTACTCAAGTTACAGCGTGAACAGATGAACAGACAGAAAATCACCTGGATTTGACCCTGAACATTTATATATGCATAACTCTATATCTAACTTGATAAGTTTTAGGTAATACATACAACCATTAGGTGAACAAAAATATTCTAAACTGTAGCACCATGTTGCAAGAGTTTTAAGGGGTCAATAGGGTAATCTGGCCTGTTTTTTGAAATTTTTTTTTCACAGAAATTTATATTCTACAATAGAAATTTTTTTCACATATCATGACGTAAATCATAAGTTAACCTTAGTTAAGACAACAACTAACATAAAATGGATTAGTCAGCTAATATAACATAAATTGCTTTCAATGCTATGCACGTTCTTGCTGGGCTCTTCATGCTAGAATGCTTAATACGCTCATTTGCATATCAATACTATAATCATTATTATCACCAATAAGAGCGCACAGCAACAGCATATCTCTTTGATGGGTGACATTCGGAAGGTGATGCGTAAAACACTGAAATGTTACGGTACCTTCAGAAGTTGTAATTGCAATGATAAAGCTGCTCACAGCAAGATCACCTGAAGAGTAAGATCTCATAGCAACAACGATATTTTACCGTTGATAAAGGGAGCCACAAGTAAATTGTTGGTGCACCAATATGGAAAAGCAGCGGAATATATGCTTGGGCTTTAGCTTAGTTAAGACAGATGTAATGTAAACGTGAAACTATTAACATCATTAATAAAAGTTCTACATAAATAATTACGTATTTAACTGGCGCCCAACTGGCAAAAAGAACATAGGAATTCTGAAGTACCAAGGACCTGCAAAAGAAATCAGAAATTCTAAAGGACCAGAAACCCACAAATACCGAAAGGACATAGGACTAAAAATATTTAAAAGTGTAAGTGATTATTTAAACAATTTYCAAGTGGTTATTTTAAAATATATTAATTATAAAAAATCTACAGCTAATTAGAGTACTAAAGAGAGTTTCAAAAGAATCTAATTTCCAATTGAAAATAATCGCAGACACAGCTTTTTGGTTCTACTTTTGGTGCATTTTTGTCTCCTTATAATGAATTTCTATATAGTGAAGTTTTCTATATAATGAACAAATTTTACTGCTTGAAAATCAAGCTTCATATGTTTTTGTCTCCGTATAGTGAATTTTTTCACATATGTTTTCGATTACACTTAATTATTCGTAACTGCGTATTCTCAGAAATGTAGAAATGTAATACGGGGAGTCCCAAAATGAAAATACATACATATGTACATTGTAGTAGGAGTTCAGTTCTGTTAAGAAATTGAAGTAAAAATGACACATCGAAGCAGCATTTCACTTGAAAAAAAGTTATTAATTATTAACAAAGTTAAAGAAGGGAAGGTACGAAAAAAAGAAATTGCTAATCAGTTTGAAATACTTCCCAGCACTTTATCAAATATTCTAAAAAATAATTAAATGATTTTGAAAAATGTAGAAGATGCGGCAATGAACGTAAAACGCAAAAGGCTTCGAACTTACCAGTTTGAGGATTCTGATGAGGCAGTGCTGAAATTTATAGTCGTTGCACGTGGTAAGAATCTTCCTTTAGCTGGAACAATATTGAAGCAAAATACCAAAGATTTTGCTGAAGCACTAGGATACCATGAATTTGAGGCAAGTACAGATTGGTCAAAAGACGCCATGGTATTGTTCAAAAAACGTTATGTGGAGAAAGTGCTGACGCCAACCTACAAAATCGCGAAGAATGGGTAATGAACGTTTTACCAAGATTGATTGAAAATTACAACGCAACCGACATCTTTAATGCCGATGAGACTGGATTGTTTTTCAAATGCCTGCCAAATAAAACACTGACATTCAAAAATGAGCAATGCTTTGGGGGAAAACAAAGCAAGGAGAGAATAACTGTCATGGTGGGAAGCAATATGACTGGATCGGAAAAACTTAAATTGCTTGTAATGGGAAAGGCGAAGAATCCGAGGTGCTTTAAGGGAGTAAAATCGTTCGATGTCGATTATGAGTTTAACAGAGAAGCATGGATGACAAGTGAGATTTTTGCCAAATGGATTCTAAAGCTGGACAAAAAATTTGGTAAACAAGACAGGAAGGCTTTACTTTTTGTTGATAACTGCATGCGCATCCTAGAGATGTAAAACACAAGCTAAAAAACATTCAGCGTGCTTATTTTCCTCCCAACATGACTTCGTTACTGCAACCAATCGACCAAGGCATTATCTACAACATGAAACAAAATTACAGGAAACGCATTTTAACGAATGTGTTGGCTCAGCTGGATGGGGGAACTTCTGTTTTTACCATAGACTTACTCCACGCTATTCGAAATTTAAGCACTGTATGGGATGTCTATGGTAAACCAGAAACAATTGCCAACTGTTATAGAAAGGTAGGATTTTCAAAAGATGCCATGCATGTGAGCAGTGGGATGAAGAAGACCTTTCAATAGCGGATTTGGCTGCTTTGCAGTCTTCATTTAAAAAAGTGACAAATATCGAGGCATCATTTGAGGACTATGTCAATGTTGATATTGATGTGCCGACCTCGGAAAACCCGTCCAAGGAAGATATCCTCAGCATCCTGGTGAATATTTATTTTTGTTGTAACCAAACAAATATTTATGTAATAAACATAATTTCTTTTTTTTTCCTTTTTAGATATCGATGAAGTCGATTTGGACACTGAAGAAGAAATGGTAGATTCTGATGATTCATTACCTACATTAGGACAAGTTTCTTCTTCCATTAACTGTATTAGAACCTTTGTGGAGATGAAAAGTGACGTACCGATTAATGTTTTTAACTGTCTAAATGATTTGGAAGCTTTTGTTGAAAATGAAAAATGGAAGAATGTAATTCAAACCAAACTTACTGATTATTTTAAATCAAATTACAAAAGAAAAAAATGAATTCCTTTATAATGAAGTCTCCATATAGTGAAGCGATTTTCAGGTCACCTGCAAATTCACTATAAGGAAGTTCCACTGTAACCTTAAATACGTGTTACATATAGTGCTATTTGGATAACCTTAAAACAGGACACGTGTTAAATATAGTCTTTCAAAAGGAATATTACTTCTAATA
>NW_017535764.1:178448-181195 GCF_001853355.1 Bactrocera latifrons | reverse complement strand
AAATACCACACTCGCGTCTTTTAATACAGTGCTTAATTTCAAGGCAATTTTAGCTAGACTAGATCAGGAATATGCCGATAAAAGGCCTCTTTATGTTTTGGAGAACGAGCTAAGTATTCTTAGACAAGATAGTCTTTCAATTACAGATCATTATAATAAGGTGGACAAAAAACTATGCCTTATCATAAATAAAGAAATCATGACGTATAGCGGAAATAAAGAAATTATTGCCACTTTAAATGAGCGTGCTAGAGAAAACGCGTTACGCGTCTTCATATCAGGACATCGACGTCCATTGTGCGATATCCTCTTTTCTTCCAGACCCGAAGACCTTCCAACTGCTCTTGCAGTGGCTCAGGAGCTGTAAACGAATCATAGAAGACATAATTTTGCAGAAGCATTTGCTGTTGGAAATACTTATAAATTCAATAAGCCGGTAACGTCTCAATTTAAATAAAAATATTACAATAATAGACCGAATTCAGGTATTAGCTTCAATTCAAATCCTAATAAACCAACCCCAATGGAATTCGATAGTAATACAGGTTACTACCGACAACCCAATAGTATTCCGAAACTATCCACTCAGCAGACTCAACCTACACCCAAGTACATTCCTAAACCACAGTATCCAGAATATGTAATCAACCTATAAACGAAATCGCGAACAATTCCTTTCTGATCGTGCACCCTTTCACAAACTGCAAAAAGTAAATTTCTTGCCGGAAGAATTAGAATCCTTCCAAAATGTTGGGGAAAATTTCAGTCAGAATGAAGATGAGTATTATTACAACAACTCGGGCATTGACTTCCATAATTATAATGACGATGCTGCAGCAATATGGGGAAGAAATAAACTATTTAAACTAAAATCGCTCCTACCGTTTATTACAAAAAACGGCCGGGAGCTTCGCATTTTAATTGATACAGGCACATCAACGTAGTATCTAAAAAAGGATTTGATGAAGATGCAAAGCCAAAACTGCGAATGGTGAGCGATTTTCGGAAGCTCAATGAAAAACCATTCCAGATCGATAGGATCATCTGTCATCTTACCCAACTTAGGAAAGTCCAAGTTTATTACAAAATTGGCTCTTAAGTCAGGATTTCACCAAATCATTATGTGTGAAAAAGACAGACAAAAAACAGCGTTGAGTATAAACAACGGAAAATATGAATTCTGTAGATTACCCCTTGGGTTAAGAAATGCACCCAGTATTTTTCAAAGGGCCATTGACGATGTTTTACGCGAACTCATAGGGAAATATTGTCACGTTTATGTCGACGATATAATTATCTATTCTTCAGATGAACAATCACATTTAAAGCACATCAACCACATACTTCAAACCCTTGAAAACGCAGGAATGAGAGTCTCACCTGAAAAATCAAAGTTTTTTAAAACTCCAGTGGAGTTTCTAGGGTTTCTTGTTTCTAACGCGGGTATTGGCAGGCAATTGTTTTTAACGTGTATAGATAAATTTTCCAAATTTGCAATAGTTAAACCTATTACTTCAAGAGCTACGGTCGATATTAAATATATAATATATATATAATATAAATTAGTGTATATATATATATATAAATTAGTGTTTAAGAACACTCATAGTCTCTGATAACGAAAAGGCTTTTCAATCTAACGCAATTCAAGATATGCTCAGAGATATGATTTATAGACCAGTTTTTCATTCCTACTCTWCACAGCGAAAGTAATGGCCAAGTAGAAAGGTTCCACTCCACGCTGTTGGAAATTGCACGCTGTATAAAAGAACAGCAAAAAATATATATTATTGACCTAGTTATTTTATCAACGCACAAATCCAATTACAGTTTTTATTCTGTTATCAATGCTAGACCAACCGACATCTTTCACAACTGTGAGGAAGAAAAATTAAGGTTCGTAAAACAAAAATTATCTGAAACTCAAGAAAAAACTCTGCAAAGAAACAATCAAGGGAAAACTGCTAAAACATATGTCTGTGGAGAAAAGGTTTTCATACGGCGAAATAAAAGGCTTTTAAATAAATTTGATAAGCTGTTTATTGAAAGGATAGTCGAAAAAGATCTTGCCACCACAGTTCTCATTAATGGTAGAAAAATACATAAAAGTAATCTTCGTTAAACACAAATATTCATATATAGACTGTAAAAAAAAAAAATATAGATATATAGGATATAAATATAATAAATATATAAATAAACACATACATACGTAAATAAACAGCTTGTTAATTTTTTAAATTATCACGATAGTCTTAAGTAAAAATTTAATTATTGTTTATTTTAATTTTAATTTGTAACACTCATATTACATTAACCATTAATTGTATTTAGCAAAAATAAGCTAAAAGTTTTGTAAAGCTTAAGCCAAGCAATTAAGCAACTAAACCATTTGTCACCTCTTCAACATATGCTCAACAAAGCTCCAATGTAAAAAACTGCGGTACTCCGTCGAATCGAGGACGTTTCGAGACATAAAAGGGGAAGTTAAGACAACAACTAACATAAGATGAATTAGTCAGCTAACATAACATAAATTGCTTTCAATGCTATGCACGTTCTTGCTGGGCTCTTCATGCTAGAATGCGAATAGAATATCCTACAGGCCAACATGCATAGATGCAAGGCTGCCGACGCACTAYTCTCGCAAATGGTCACGGAGAGCGACTACGAGATGATCATCATAAGCGAGCAATACAAAAAGAAAGAGAGAGGTAACTGGCTAGAAGATAGCAGCTCAACCGCCG
>NW_017535764.1:155548-172908 GCF_001853355.1 Bactrocera latifrons | reverse complement strand
AATACATATGCCAATACATTCAATAATCTGAAAATAATTATATGTATACATTTATATGCTTTCACATACTTATAAAGAAATAGATATTGTACCGTTTCTATCAGTTTTATCGTAAATAGTATACGGATGAAAATTAGAACGATGTATTAAAAATCCAGCTTCAAATGCCTCAATATCTTCTTTCTTCTTATTTCTAAATTAAAATTATTGGTAATAATATTTCAAAAAGTTACGAATACAAACCGTTTTATGTTTTCTGTCTCTTAATTGTAAACTAATACATTCAGAAGAAAACTCACCACCAAGAAATCTAAGAACAAGACTGCATTTTATTAATAAGAACTTACTATATAAGGAATATCTGGGTGAATAAGATACGTTTTTTCACTGGCGGGCACGATTTGTCATATTTGGATCATCTGAAACACAAAATCCCAATTTATGCTTAAAAAGGACGTGAATGGTTATCGAAAAGTTGTTTTAATTTTAATGTGCTTTTACATAAATTTTGTCATAACATTATCAATAAATTATAACAAATATAGGGACGATAGCCAGGCGTTTTGTGAAGATTAAACAAAAAAATTAACAAATCGATTGAGTAGTTTGACCGGAATCTGCCCGCCAGTTTAAAAAGTGTGTTTTGAGAAAAACGCGTTTAAAGTTTGAGGTGTGCACTACGAGCGCTCCGAACGTCGAGCGGTATTATTATTTTTGGGCCTTTTTCGAAACCTTCGAGTGGTAAAGTGGGTTTCTACATTAATTCTATGGGTATAAGGGAACAGAAAATGCAAAAAAAAAAAAAATTTAAAAAAGATTACCCTATTCTATCTTTAGAAATAGTTCACGAACTCATCACTTCTATTTCAACCATTAGCATACCTGTAAAACTTTCTTTACTTTTACACCAATTAATGAACCATCGGTAGCCTAACTCTTTCACATTCCGAAATAAAAAATAATTGCAAGGAAAAAAATGCTTTCTGAGAGTTGTTAAAACATCTACTTCATTGCGACTTATTTCAACACATAAGATAAGTATAGTATTGGGATTATGCATTGCAGTGTGGACGGTTTTCTTAAATTCATAAGTTTTTAGATGACCTAGACAACATGCTTTCCTTGAAATATAATTTCAACACTACTATTTACAATCCCCAAGGCACTGTACTACTTACTAAAAATAAGGTGCTGTAGTTGGCATAGCTACGATGTTCTTTTGACTCCTAAAGTTGTCTATTCATACCTATGTATATAATTTTCGCACCCTAAAAATATGATAATTTTTATGACGTTTGAATTGCATTTCCAAACCTGTTTGCAAAATCAATCTGAAATTGTGTATCACGCAATGCTGTTATAGAAATATATCTTTTCGTTTGAGTCTATAATGGTCTTAAAAGTAACTTTTTATTCCAAACTTAACGCCATTAAAGAAAAAGAAATTTGGTATCTTTCGTATCCTCGTTACCTTCAGTATTTGTTTAAGAAAACCCTCTTAAAATGTGATGAACTGCTTCTGGACCGTGGTTAGTGGAAATTATCAGTAATTTTAGCTCTAACTGTAATTTAAGTTTCAGTCGATTCGGTACTTCCACGATTATTAAGTTCTATTAAAATAAAAATAAAATCTAAGAAACAAAGACATTATGAAGTATAAAAAAGAGAAAATGTATATAGCATATCACCTTTGATGTTATACTATCTTCATTTGGGTTTATATTTATACCTGCTGTTTGTGCGTTTCGCCAAATTTTACAGAGGGCAAATCTATAATATCTTATATTTTTCTTTTAATATGTGTTACCTTTTGATTGAAAATGTTTTCTTTCATTTTTTGTCTCTGTTAAAGGAATTACAACATAAAAGTCTTTCTGTACACCTACGAATGACCTTTTTTACCCGGGTTTTTCATTTCACCTATATACTTTTTTTGCAACAAAATCAAAATTCCATACTTAAATACAGATTAATTTTAAAACATGTTATCGTAATATGAGTTTTAAAATAGTGACGGAACTAGAAAATCATATGATTAACTTGGACCCAAACACAGAGGGGCCTTCATGATTTCAGCGCCAAGTAACTGAAGCAGCAGAATGCTACCGTGGGCTGTATGCAGAAGTAAAGGCAAAGAATATACAGCGGTTAATGACCTTGAAATTTATTATTATTATTTTACCATTATATACCTATATAATACCATGTAATTTCTCACAATACAAAGAGATAGTTTTTCGTGTAAAATGAGATTTTTTGCACAGTTTTCTTTCTTGCACTAATAAATTTTTAAATTGATCCTTATTGAGAGATTTATATATATATATACATATATTTTGCTGCGTTAGTAATTTAGTTTCTCAGTTAATCGTGCACAAAGGATATCAAATACATAAAAGAATACAAAAGATAAATTCAAAAAACGTTGTATGCTTTTAGGACGCTGAGTCCCACAATTTCTTAGAAAATATAATATTCTTTAAAGCTTACACTAAACTAAATTTTATGTAACTAAAATTAATAATTTCCCAATTTTTTTTAATGTGTGTGTTACATTTTTGTTGAGCAAATGAGAGTAATAACAATAAAAAAATTTGGAGATTCCAAAGTAAACTTCAATTTTACTATTTTATTATTTAATCATTCTCTACATTTGTTATTAATACTTCAAATTTTTCATTTCTTTTGCAGTGAATAAAAGAAAATAAAATCCAGCCAGGAAGGAAAGAAAATTGAGAAAAGGGCTGGAAATCGCAAAAGCCATCAATTGTGGGCTGCATATTGAGAATAAAAAGAAAATATTAAGTGCAATGTGAAAGTGAAAAACATGTTTACAACAAAAACCATAAATAACAACAAAAATATTTAAAAATAAAAAAGTGGGTGCGAAAATATTTTGCTGCTCCAACGTGTATGTGTGTGTATATCTATGTGCTTAATGTGAAAAGTATACAACAGTAATAATGCTATCAACGGCAAGAATCATATAATGTTGTTGGTATTAAATCATTAAAATATTATCGCACAAGTATTATTGAGTTTACGAGTCGAGTTGTTTGCCAGGCAGAGTAAAGAAAGTGCCAAAAACAAAGCTGAGCTCTGCGATTTCCCATATAGCTGCGGAAATTATAAGTGTTAGTGTGTGTGTGTTCGTCGTTAAGCATTCGTGTGGATTATTGCAAAACTGGTTGCCGTTGTTTCTGAATAAACGGGTATCAGGTAGCAAAAGAAAAATACAAAAAATAAAAAAGGAAATAAAAAACAAATACAACAATAAATTATATCTAGCCATAAAACCCGGTAACAATTAGCTAACTGCGAGTCAGACAGCTATACCGGCGAATATTTACCCGAAGCTGTAGCTGTATATAGCTGTAAGGATTCGCACAAGAACAGCAGCAATAATAAAATAGCTTGCCTTGCACAAATTCATATGTAGCGTTAAGCATGCTAAAAACAACAGAAGTAAAAGCAAAATCTGATAGCGTAGCAACGAGACAACTTGTTCCCGCGAACATGACCGAGGTTCTCAGAAACGTAGCGAAAATAAGAAAAACAAATGCGTCAAGTTGCATCAGCAACAGTAGAAGCAGTAGCAACAATAACAGCGATATATTGAACCAAACATCAGCAATGGCAACAAAAAACGTAGTGAGGAGTAAGATAAAAGCTCCTCGTTGGCGTTGTGCTGTGCTGCTGATAAATGCAGACAAAAATAAAAACAATAATTTAAATTATAAAAACAACAATAGCTACAATCGGCAACAAGCTGTTGTTGCTTCTTCTTCTTTGCCTTCAACTACTGTTTCTCGAGTTGCTGTATGTTTTAGTCGAACACCATTCTTATCAACATCATCATCGTCATTACCATCGTCGTCCTGGTTATATTGCCTGGGGCTGTGGATTGCAATTTCGTCATTGGTATTTGTGCAGTGTGTGCCATCGTCCTCGTCAGCATTGACCGCTTCCTTAACGGGAAGCTCGTCCGGCAACTCGGCGTCTTCCAATGCCATGCAATCACCACAAAAGCGAGGTAAGTGCACGTACAGTTCGTAACAGTTGATAGTCGGTAGCCTCTGATAGAAACTTTTTGCAATGAGCGAATGGCTGCGAGAGTGGCTCTTGTGCGTTGCTATATTTGTATACAAATGCGTCTGTTGATATGTAAAACAAAAACAGTTTTGCTTACACCCTGTAGAGATATGAAGCAAGTTGTGGCCTCAGGTCTATATTAACACCAACAGTAACAAGTAAGGAAGGGCTAAGTTCGGGTGTCACCGAACATTTTATACTCTCGCATGATAAAGTGATGATCGAGATTTCAGGCGTGGTTGTGAACCGATTTCACCCATATTTGGTACATGTCATCAGTTAAGAAAATATTATAAACCGAATTTCATTGAAATCGGTCGAGTACTTCCTGAGATATGACCTATAAAGTGTCATAACTAAGCCATAAATAAAGATATAAAAAAGAAATTTGGCACAAAGGATCGCATTAGGGAGGGACATATTTGAAAGTAATTTTTTTCGAAAAGTGGGCATGGCCTCGCCCCCTACTAACTTTTTTGTACATATCTCAAAAACTACTATAGCTATGTCAACCAAACTATATACAGTCGTTTCTTTTAAGTATTTCCATATACAGTTCAAAAATGGAAGAAATCGGATAACAACCACGCCCACCTCCCATACAACGGTTATGTTGAAAATCACTAAAAGTGCGTTAACCGACTAAAAAAAAACGTCAGAAACACTAAATTTTACGGAAGAAATGTCAGAAGGAAGTTGCATTCAGGCTTTTTTAAAAATTGAAAATGGGCGTGGCGTCGCCCACTTATGGACCAAAAACCATATCTCAGGAAGTACTCGACCGATTTCAATGAAATTCGGTATATAATATTTTCTTAACACCCTGATGACATGTACGCCTGTAATCTCGATTATCACTTTATCATGCGAGAGTATAAAATGTTCGGTGACACCCGAACTTAGCCCTTCCTTACTTATTTAGTTTAAAATTTAGTCACTAAACGATTTTCCGACTTTTAATTTATCAGCTGCCACACAAAGCACTTCATTTGTTGCATTCGTGTCTGATTGTTAAGTTTGCTTGGCTTTCGAACTCTATCATTTGCATTCTTTAACCATCCTCATTTCAATCCGAACTCTGCTGTTTGCTTCATTCTTCGCTTATTTGTTTGCTCATCATCTTGTTTGGCTGAGTGATGTTATGAACACATTGAGCGCAACAGACTGCAAGCGACATCTGTCAAATATTAAAATACACACGTTCTTATGGACACAGTTATTTTGACAGTTGCACGACTGCAGGCCGAAAGTTGTCTCTCAATATATTTTTATATTTGCCAACGACAGAGTCCGTTGTGGTTTTACGTGAGTTCCTGCCTGCGAAGGCCTAACCCCACGGTGCTTTCTATTGCTAGAAGCACATAGATCAAAACAATGCGTTGATCAGCGCCCCAAAGCACAAGTGCATGCACCTACACTCATWCTCTGGAGAACCAAAGCATGAGTGCCGCCACATACACTCATACTCAGGTTCCAATTGGTTAGGGTGTGTGTTAAACGTCCACCCTTAGCCACCTTGGTCGGGTACGAGGCCCATCTAAAACCTCTGCCGTACTTTGGGTCCGGCACCCGGCCGCAGTGCGACTCCACATTGGACTAATGCCCTTCCTGCAYTTAGGTTTAAACCACAGCCACCACGAATCTCCACAAAGGGCCAAAAACCCAATGAGCAGATTGGAGCGAACTCCAAGGGCAAACTGCTCCCCGTGGTACCATGTTATAGTCTTTGATGTGACCTGTAGCACTACATATATGTACATATACTACTGCCAGTCGAGCCCCTGGGAAACCCAAGAACCCGGCTGTATGATTGACATGTCTCGCAAAACATTCGAACGCGATGTTTCACAGACCTCGTCGGGGTACCAGGAAAAAGAAACATAGCGTACAATAAACATCTTACGATGAATACTATAGCACTATGTCTGACATGAACTATGCTGACATTTCAAGGCAARCCCAAAAAGACAGACATAGTGCATGTGGATTTTAGTCGCCTCTTACGACAGGCATGCCTTACCACGGGTATATTCGGTTTCCCCCCCAACCTGGAGGGGTCTCCCCTACCCGCAGGGGGAATTTGCCAACGACAGTAGGACAACAGTAGAGTTGACGGTAGAGAGATGAGGTAGAGTGGTGATGCCATTAATATGTAAAATTATTCAAAGTTCTAACAAGCCTGACGTTATTTTACAAATAAAAGCCTAAAATAGCCCTGTTATATCATTTGTAATAACAATTGATAATTTCAAAAAAATAAATTTACCTATTTATTAATTTTTTTGCATAAATCATTTCACTTTGAACAAAATATTAAAATTTCATTGAAGTGCAAGGTATTAGTATGCTCACAACGAAATTATGTATATACAAAATGGCTGTGTTGTCTTGTGTACAGGCCGGCCATTGTTACGTTGCTGCCTTCTCACAAATGTTCATGTAGAAGGATTCACAATGCCATTTTCAGTTCACTGTCGTGCTGCCATGTCGTGCCGCGCTCAATGCGTTCAGCATATGAATGAGTTACTAACGGTATATAAGTATATTTATAAATACACTGCGTTCATGTAGAAAACTTTAAAAAGTACAAAACAGTTTTATGTGCGTGTTTGTGTAATGTGTCGTTATACAGTTGCCTCTGGGCTTCTCTGGTCGAGTAAATTGCAAATAAATGTCCAATATATTCTATTGTTGATGAAATGAGGGAGTAGCAATTTTGCCATCGGTTCACTTTTGTGCACAGTGGGGCCAAGAAAACTCTGTTATGTTGCAAATTAACTTTCCGGATTGCCACGGAAGGTTTCTGAAAAGCAAATTGTCAGCTCAGCTGACAATCTATGAATTGTTACGTAGATATACATACATACGTACTTCATGTGGACCATTGATAGTCATAACTGCTGTCTCTTATACACATCTAGATGTGTATAAGAGACAGCACGGAAGGTTTCTGAAAAGCAAATTGTCAGCTCAGCTGACAATCTATGAATTGTTACGTAGATATACATACATACGTACTTCATGTGGACCATTGATAGTCATAACTGTTTGGCATTTTCTCTCATACAGTTTTAATTAAAGTATTCAAGAAATAAAGTAAAGTTAGTATGTATTTTTAAATATTACATCACGTCACATCTTGCTTTGATATATCGGTTATCTTTTGCTGTAGTTCAGTTACTACTTGTGTGCAAGCTTTGCAGTCAATTGCGTTTTGACTTGAGTAGGAGTGCATCAAAAAAATAATTTCAAGTTTGTTTTATATTTTCAAGTGACTACTGTGAAAGTAGTAATAATTAATTAGTGCTGAGAATTTGGAATCTTCATCGTCATTACAATTATTTTTGATGTAAGTGTTAATAAAAAGTTTAAAAATTAAAATTTAAATTTTATGAAATAAAACTTAAATGGTTCCTTGAGGAACAATCAGGAGACCTAATAACCTAATTGTTCATCACGTATGCTATTTCATGCATAAAATGTGGTATACCCTTTATTTATCGTCACGGCAAAATTATTTTGTGGATTTCCATACAAACTAATGTATTTTTTATCAGTCAATGAAATTTCAATAAGATATGTATTTTTATAAAAATATGTACCTAAAATAAATGACTACCCAGTGGTTCCTTAAAGGACCAACCAATAAAACACCATGTTAAATCTAAAAGAATGATTTTTAAGAAAAACTCTACATAACAAAATTCTGAATGAATCGGAGTTATCAGGCTTTTAAGCGTTAAAATAATTTGATTTTGATAAGTGATACATTTTTTTTATTTTTCAGGATGACGGGAAAAGTTGAAATCCAGTTGACTGTCTGTCCGTACGTCCGTCCGTCCGACCATCCGTGGAAGCTACAACTTGAGTAAAAATTGAGCTAGTATCTCGATGAAACTTGGTATGTGGGTTTCTAACAAAATTTAGTACATGGTATTCTTCTTTCAATATTATGTCATACATAGTATGAAAATAGACCAAGGACAACAACCGCGCCTACTTCCTATATAACACAATTTTAAATTCACCTTGATTCGTTCAGTTTCCAGTACACAAATTAAGAAGCAATTAATATAACATGATAAAACTTTGCAGGAATAATGTCCTTTTTTTTTTATTAACTTTACTATTATTTATTAAATCTACGAGGTGTGTTCAAAGGGTATCGCGAATTTAGTGTTTTTTCAAAAATTATTTATTTATTCATGAATATCTATTTTGTCCCCTTCAAAGTAATCCCCACGAGATATTATACACTTGTGCCAACAGTGTTTCCAATCTTCGAAGCACTTCAATAAATCATTTTTTTTATCTTCTTCAGCTCCTCTTTCGATGCCGTCTTTATCTCGTCAAGAGAAGCGTAACGTCKTCCTTTCATGGGCCTCTTCAGTTTAGGAAACAAGAAAAAGTCACAGGGGGCCAGATTTGGGGAATACGGTGGCTGAGGCATCATTAGTGTGTTGTTTTTGGCCAAAAAGTTGCGCACAAGCAACGATTTGTGAGCAGGGGCGTTATCGTGGTGCAGAAGAGAATTTTTGTCACATCTTCTCGGCTTTCTGAGAACATTTTGTACCACCGATAAACGTTGATTCGGTCCAAGGTAGCTTCTCCGTATGCCACAGTCAACATTCGGAATGCATCCGCGCACTTAATTTCGTTTTTCACACAAAATTTGATATAGGTTCTTTCATCCATTTTTTTGAATAGGTAAAAATCGAAGACGATCCAAGACACGTGCAAGCAAAGCAGTTGTCAACAATTAAATGAACATTCAAAATGGTCGATCTTGTCGGAATAAGTGAGAGACATGAGTAATAACATAACGCCACAAAAAATTCGAAATTCGAATATACGTAACCCGCGAAAATTCAAAATTCGCGATATTTTTAGAACATACCTCGTACCCTTCTTAAGAGCCTAACAATAAGTTTGCGAATCTTAAACTATTCACGTAATTTACACTCTTCATGGGTGATTATTTTTTTTAAACTGGGCTTAAAATATATTACGTCTGGACTGGTAAATCGTTTCTACGTAATCTTAAGCTCCTGTTCACACGTAATAATGATCTTGCTAGTTGGTTTGTTTCAATGCGCTTCGTTGCTCTATTTTAGTTCGTACGTCTGGAATTCTTAATTCGCGTTGGATGTTCTCACCTCGGATATACCACGGTGCTCCGGTGATTGTTCGTAGAACTTTTGATTGCGCACGACGAAGAATTTCGATGTTGCTGCTACTCGCGTTGCCCCACAGCTCACACTCATAGGTCCAGATTGGTTTTAAAATTGTGTTGTAGGTAGTGACTTTATACCCCAGACTCAGGGCTGAGCGAGAGTTAATAAGCCAGTGCAAATAACCTACCTTTAATTTAAGGTAAGTCCTTTTAGCCTCTATGTGGTTTCGCAAAGTGAGTCGCCTATCCAAACCTATAGGTAAGTAACATGATTGCTTTGTGGTATTTCCATTGATGCTCCTTAACCTTTATCCTCCAGTTTGGGAGCCAGTTGGCCACAGCTTCAATATGATTTCCTAGGAGCACATTTGCTGATTGCTGGTTATTGCAGTGTCATCGGCAAAAGTAGACAAGTGGTCGTTTATTGGGATATCTGAAGTGTATAAAACATATAACATTGGGCCAAGAACACTGCCTTGTGGTACACCAACTTTAATCGCTTGGGCTTCAGATGTAGTTTTGTTACATTGAACTACAAAATTTCGATCTTAAAGGTAGGACTTAAACAGTTCGTGGGTGTTTTGCGGGAGTAGCGTTTTTATTTTGATAAGCCCATCTAACCATACTCCATCAAAAGCCTGTACTTGCTCGATCGATCCATGCTTTTCCCTGAAACCAAATTGGTGAGATGGTATTATGTTGCGGGTTTGAAGGTGGGGCGTAATGCGGAGCATAAGAAGTCTTTCAAATAATTTCAACATGCAGGATAACAACTGATGGGCCTATAGGAGGATCTCTGCGTTTTGCCTTTTCCAGGCTATCCTCACTATAGTTGACTTTTTCCATTGGTGAGGAGATTGTTTTGTGATTGCATTGCAGAAAAACAGAAGTTTTTCTTGGTTTCAATTTCTCCTTAATTATTTTTGATATCTCTTCAAGTATGAATTTCACTGGCTCAGATTCTATCAAATAGGTTGCGGTTGGAAGTGTAAAGTCATTAGTTTCTGGGTTTGGCTGGAAGACATTTTTTAGACGAGCAGCGAAGGTTGCTGACTTCTCTGCATCTCCCCGAGCCCATTTGCCATTATTGTATTGGCATTTCAAACTCTATTGGCGCACTTAGAGTTTGATGTGCTTTCCACAACGGGTGCTTTATACTAGTCGGTGACAGCTTTTGAATATATTGGTACTGCGCACGCTGTTCCTCGCTTCTGAGGGCTCTCGACAGTGTATTTGTGAACGCTTTCAACAGTTGTTTTGAGGCTGGTGATCTATGAACCTGCCACTCCCTTCGTAGGCGTTGTTTTTGTAATACAGTAGACGCTCGGAAATTAGAACCACATTGTTTTTGTGGTAGTTCTATTTCCGAAATGTTCTAATTTCTGGACGGTTTTTTTTAACATAAATAATAAAACGAAGAGTTAAGCCACTTCCAAAAACTATATAAAAACTTTTTTTTATTTATTTCATTATTATCATTACGGAGGGCCAAAAGATTGGGCATGTGCTTACTGGAAGACAATTCACTCTTTTGCACCAAGTTATTAAATTGTTAACGCATTTGAAATAACTGGTGTGTCATCAACAACATCGTCTTCACCGCTAATTAGGTCATAAACAGTTCCATCTTCAAACTCATCTTCATTCCATTTGACGGCAAGAAATATGCAACTATGTTGCCATCTTTGCTTTGAAGATGCTCAATTGGTGCGTGCGCGGAGCAGTATCCAAGAAGCGAAAGAGCCTTCGGAGCCGAGTCATTTTTTTGAGAAAACTGGATGACCAGTAAACAAAAAATGTTTTAAAATTAAAGAAATTAAAAGAAAAATGATTTCCTCTTACTTCATTAATAAATATCTTGTAAAACTAATCATGAAAGATCCGAGACGTCATCCAAGCATTTTTGGAAAAGTTGTAATAAAGTGGATTATTAAAACCTTTGAAGCTCCTGGGATTTTTGGCTTTTCCAATAACTAAGGCCACTAATTTGTGAGAGCCATCAGCATTTGAAGCAAGTAAAATTGAAATTCGTTCTTTTTGAACTTTGTATCCAGGTGCACTTTTTCACAAGTAGAGGCATATGGGATATCTTAATGTATTATAATTGCGACTCCATTAACCCCATCTCAGTGACTTTTGCATGGAATTTGTRAATAAATGGAGTGATCGAGGCAATATCACTAGAAACTATCTCGCCACCAATTTTTAAAAAACGAATGACATGTTGCTTTTTAAACTTAGTAAACCATCCATCGCTTTTTTGGAATGCATTTTTATTTTTATCGGACTATTCTTCACCAAAAATTTGCTTGGCTTTTTCCTTTAATATTGTTCCTATCAATGTACACTTCCTTTCGCGTCGTTTTAAAAACCACTCATAAACACGACTTTCCATTTTCGGATATTCGGCACTATGCATAGTTTTATCTGATGCTTCCTGATAAGTGTTGGAAACAGCATTTAATATGCATGATCTATTTGACTTGATATAGATGATGGCAGATTTGCTCACATTGATTTCTAGCGCTAGACGATTCCCTTGAACTCCTTGGTCCAGCTTTTCCAATATCTTTACTTTGGTTTCCAAAGATAAAGTGTTTTTTTACGTTTCTTTGACATTTTTAGTAAGTTATTTTTAGTTTTCGGTTAAGTCTAGCGAAATATGTCCACGCATATCAAATTTCACATACGAATGACAAAAAGATCAAAAATATGGCTAAACAAAATCTAAAAATGAATTAAATATATAACTTGGGGATTCCCCTTTCCATTTTACCTTTGTTCAGTAAAATAAAAACCAAGAATGGGAATTCCCTTGTGTTAAAAATTAAAAAAAAAAATCCCAGATATTAGAACCTCAAGTTATAATTTCAGAGCGTTCAATGCATTAAAAACTCTGGTTCTAATTTCTGAGAGTTCTAATTTGTGAGCGTCTACTGTATTTCCATTTTCCTATTAGTTAATCTGTCCTTTATTTTCATATAACCTTTCTGAAGAGTTGAAATTTTGGCGGATTTTATAATGGTTGATTCGAATGCAGCGATGGTGTTTTCAATATCTACCGGTGTATCTAAATTTGGTTCGAGTTCTACGTGTGTGCTGATGTATTTTTTGTACTTAGACCAGTTTGTAGCTTTTGACGTGAGCATATAGGGTAACTCCTTTTAATGTTACTGATGCCGCAAAGTGAAGAGAACTGGTGAGTGGTCTGCTCTTGTTTCTGCAGTAATAAGGTTGTGAAGAATTTTCCTAGTTACTGCGAAGTCAATAAAATCTGGTAGCTTCTTCGGGTCTGCCGGCTAATATGTAGGCTTTCCAGGAGACACGTAGTCCTGTTTGTTTCTTTTACGTATAAGGGCGTTATACTTGCTTGTTTACATAACCGGGAACCCCAGAAAGGGTGTTTCGAATTATAATCACCTGCATCAAGAAAGCACTCCCCCAGCGCGCTGAAGAAGTCTATAAATTGCATTTCTGTAATCGTGAAATGTGGGGGACAAAAAACGGCGGACAAGGTAATGTCACCTTGCTTTGTCTGCACGCATATTGATGTTGCTTGCAGATAATTCTCAGCAGTTCCAGTTAAACAATGGTGTTTAATACGACTTCTGATTAAGATACCAGTTCCACCACGCGCCTTTCCATTTCGATGATACGTACAATAGAAGATATATCCCGATACAGTAAAGTTGTATTTATTAGATAGGTGAAGGAACATTATATCAATTTCCTTGTCGTTAAGAAATTTTGACAGCTTTAGTTTATGGCGAGGTATACCATTTGCATTCCATAAAACAATTTTAAGTGAGCTCATTATTTTGAACTTTGGTTAGCAATCAGTGTTTTGATTTCGCATGAGTTCTTGCATTGTGTTCTGCATGAATGTTATGAAGTTCATCATACTATGTTGCACTGACGTTATCATTGCTTCGATATTCGATTGACTATCAGATTGAACGTGCGGCTGCTCTCCTTGCGGCTCACTAAGACTCGCTGTTACTGTGGTTGTGGGTTTGGTGTTAAAACACCCCCTAAACTCAGAGAAAAATATATGTTTGTTGATATGGGTTTGGAATAAGGTTATTTATCAAAAAAATCACATCAAATTATAATAAGTTACTAGATTTTTGTTGTTATTCATATAATTCGAACTTTCTCTATATTTGTACAAGCAGTATCGCTTAAGCTGAGTGATTAATTGAGGATTACATGGGATCTCACATTCCATGTTATATTTTTCTTTGTTTTTGAAAGAATTGTTCTAGTATTTCATCAACTGTTGATCACCGTTTCATAAAAAGAAAATATTTCTCGAGCTTTTTTAGCGTCAAACTCGTACTTTGGGAAAAATACACCAAAATTTTCTAACACTGATCTGTGGTATAGAAAGCGGCTTTTCAAATGAATAATGTAAGTATCAAGAAAGGGAATATAAAAAGCAAAAGCAATAGTATGCCTCAGCGTCGTTCGTTTTCAAATTGAAGCTATTCATTTGGCGACTACTGTAGCGTGGACCTTTATTTCTGTACCCAGTTCGGTGCATTCCTCTTCAACGTTATTAAAAATAAAAAAGTTTTTTTCGGCATTTTGTCGCATTTATTCGAACTCTTTTAAAGCGTCGTCCCCTAATCTAATGGCTTCTGCGAGATCTTCATCAGTCGATTGCAATTGCCGGCTGAGAGGCAGAGCAGGAAACTTGGAATTCTGCAGCAGAAATCGCAGCGACGAGCTGAGAGGCCGTAGTTGAAGTCTGCGGATCCTTCGAAGTTACGATTCTTTCTAATGATTTAATCACGAACGGTTGCAATTCGATGTATGTCGATACGCCTTCATGGCTTTCAGCCCATCTTGTTGCGCATACAGATTTCAGTTTTTGTTTCCGATATTAATTTCCGCTCAATTTCGCTTTTCAACACTTCCAATCGTTTTGGCCAACGGAAAAAGTTGTGTAACGATCCAATTGTTCCTAGTGCATTTCTGATACCAACAACTTCGCAGGCTGAGTTGATTGCTAGATTAAAGCTATGTGCCATACAATGTACATAGATCACTAATGGGAACTCAGTTTTACGAATGCTTGGGAGCCATGAAATTCCCCACTCATTGCTGGAACTCCATCATACACTTGGCCATACCAAAAAGAGCAGTCAATGCCAATTTTCAAAAGATATTTCATTATCGTTTTCGCTAACCCTTCTCCGGTCGTTTCTGTAACGGGGACAAATGCTAAGAAATCCTCTCGAAGGTCAAAGTACCGCACACAAATGGCGAACTGATCAATCCCGGCTCCTCATTATCACGTGCATATTTATTTGTCAAGTTGCATAATTAACTCATTCTTTTCAACAGTATAATATGATTTGTCGCAATTAAACTATCCTTATACCCATTTTTGTGCACAAGACAAAACGTGTCCTATAATAACTGAATTTTCGCGAGGGAACTGCTATATTAAGAATACGTTGAGTAATAAAACTTTTCGTAAAATCAAAAATGGGGACTATCAAAATTTCAACAACTTCGACCTCGAGAATGTATATCTGCCGTCAAAAGTGGGACTCATAATGTGTGTGTGTGTAAGATCCCTCAAAATATTAAATTGCAATTAACTGGATTTAAAAATGTATTAAAAACAGGGGATAATTTTTCCAGAAAGCAATTAAAAGCTCTGTTTGCCAAGAGTCAGCATCATTATTGCGATCAGTCAAATTTTTTCGCGGATTTCGTTACTTGAATGTTTATTGCAAAATATTAAAAAAAAATGTTTTTTGAGGGGAAGTCATTAAAATGTTCATTTGTTAACTTAAAAGTTAATAACCAATATGAAAAAATATAAGTAATTAAAATTCATGCATATTTTCTGAAAGTACATGTATTGAACTATTACTCCTGAAAATTTTATCAAAAAATCACCAATAGTTTTTTAATTATTAAATTTTTAACTAAAGGTAGTAAAGATTTTCAATTAAAATTAAAATTGTTCCTAAAATTAAAATTAAAAAAAACTGGGCGAGGAATTATTTGTTCATGGTGACTACTTTATGAAAAAATACTCACATTAAAATTCGATGATCAAGTGGAAAATGGGGGGTCCACTTGAAGTATTTTTACTCTAATGAATATTTTGACGTGAAATTTAGCTTAGATGTACTACCAATTTAAAGAAAAAAAATTTATCGATTCGAAAAACCCCGCGATGTATAAATTAAAAACCTTTCAACTTGTTCTGAATCTTGAACAACAAAGTGCGATTAAATTAAATATCAACTGGTGATGAAAGAGTTGAAAGTAATTTTGTTCTAAATGAAGCGCACACTTAAATAAAAGCAGAGTAATGAAAAGGGTGAGGATAGCAAGGTTTGGAGGAGAAAAGCATCCAAAAAGCGGAGGAAAATAGCAATACAAAGCCAACGAACAAATTAAATGCAATCGAAAAGTTTTATTCAAATTACCACCTGCGTATGAGAAAATTAAAGAGTTCGGTGGGTTGAGAGGAATGAGAGACGCGGCCGACGAGTAAAGTCGCAAGAAAATTTGCAAAATTACAAGGTTTACGCTTAAGTTGGTGGCCTTTCGATGGGACCAACATAGATGAAAAGTAAGCAGAGCATGGTGGCGGAGCTGTGACTTACTTACTGACTTTGATGTCGGGCTGTCAAGCATAAAACATAGCCGGAATAAGTCGAACACCGGCGAAGCAAGCAAAAAATTGGAAAATAAATAACAACATTTCGCAAGTCTACAACTTTCAGCAACTTAAAAATATCGCTGCTATGAAATATATAACAGAGAGCGCGAAATGCGAGCGGGGCAAAGCGCAGCAAGTAGTTACGACGCGTAAATCAACACTACGACCCCGAAGCACATGCACATAGGCAAAATTGCAAATTTAAAACCAAAAAAGTAACTTTATTCATTTCCTTGATGCGACTCAGTCAACAGGCGAGCTGTCTAAACCGGCTGACAAATTGGCTTTCTCACTGCATCTCTCGTCAGATATCCTGTTCGTCGAGCCCCATGTTGGCAGTTGGCGACAGGACATTTGCGGTTGTTATGCGTCCGGTAATACTTTGTAGTCCAACAACCACATAATAAATTGCAAAAAAAAACATTTATAGCTATGCTTTTTATATTATATTAATTCATTTATGACAAATATCAGCGTGAAGGCGCGACATTAAGGATACAATAAAGTATGAAAAGTGGCACAAATTAAAGAAGAAAGGATAAGGAGAATAAAAATTCTTTTCAAGGACGGTATTGTAGGGCAGTTTAAAATTATTTTTTTTGTTTCAAGAATTTTTGGAATACGTTATATAAGTAAGTTATCATATGCCGACCATGAGCCAACAGTAGTTCAGAGCTCACAACTTAAAACTATATTAATCCCTTTTTCCCTTGGTCACGGCATCACGCGTGAATGGCTGAACTGATTTCACTAATTCTTTTTTTGTTGCATTTGTTATTATTAGGAGAAGGAAATATTATGAAAGTAGCGTCCATAATATAAAAATGAATCGCAAAATGTGTTGCTAAGCGCATAACTCAACAACGCCTGGACCAATTTGGCCAATTCTTTTTTCTAAATGTTCGTTGAAGTTCAGACATGGTTTTTACAGCGAATGGTTCGAATAATTGCCAGAAAACCCCTAAAAATAGCCCTTTTCTTTTTCCCATATAAACGTTTTCTTTTGTACATACATATGTACATAAGTAAAAATGAATGTTTGTTTGTTAGTAACGCTAAGGCTCGAAAACGGCTGAACCAATCTTCATGAAATTTTCAGTCGTTGTTCGCTGTGAATCTGAAAAAGTTTAGGAATAAAAAAAAACCTTATACCTTTCATGAATAATTCGAAAAATTTGAAATTTCTAAAAACTGACTTTTTTCTTTTGCTGTGATTACTGCTGCAATGTCGTCCGCGKARCCTATTAAATACGAGTCGTCTRGCATTTCTAGTTTTAATATAGCGTCATAGCTAATGTTCCATAAGTCTGGTCCAAGGATGGATCCTTGTGCTGCTCCTGACGTGACCGCTATCTGTCGTGATCCCTCTTTAGTTTCGTACAGTAGTTTCCTGTTGCTTAGGTAGCT
>NW_017535764.1:126655-154848 GCF_001853355.1 Bactrocera latifrons | reverse complement strand
ACAGGCTCTTGTTATAATAAGCATTGTGTGCTCTACGGTTTTTCTTGCATTAATGGGGGAGTTGCTAGATGGGTTTTGGTCGTCTATTGCGGAGATTAATTTCGAAGTGTCTAGTTTCGCAACGTTCCACTTTCGTGTTCCAGTTATTTTTCTGTGCTGGTTAGCGTTTGATCCCGTGTCGATCACAAATGAAATGTAGTGATGATCGCTGCCAGTGTAATCCTCCAGGACTTTCCAGTTCTTTATTGAGCGTGCCATGCGTTCTGTTGATAGGGTAACATCGGGTGTGGTTTCCTCGCACCCCGGTCTTCTAAATGTGGTTGCATTACCCGTATTGTGCACCACTAGCCCTAGCCGCGCAGCCATTTCTAGAATGCGCTTTCCTCTCGAGCCCGTGTTTGGCAAACCCCACTCTACTCAATTGATCTTCTATAGACCTGGCTGTGTCCTCTATATTGTCGAGCTTTCCTTGAAATTCCTGTATACTATCGCTATAGAATACTGTCCTCCTCAGCCCTTTGTCGATCTAATCTGTGTCGATTTTCCAGTACACCATAATCAGAATTTTACTGGTCTCAATTCTGATGGGCTCTTGCCCAGGGTTTTTCGTCGTCTTCTGTTCCCTCGTCGCTTTGTTGCCTCCCTCTCTTGGGTAGGTTCTCCCTCGGTGCAACCCYGGTGGAGGTTGTGGACGCTTATTTTAAGGCGGCATCTTCTCGCCTCTTCGCGGGAGGTTCATTGGGCGCGTGAGGCGTTTTGAGCCAAGCCCTCCTCTCCTGCAGCTCTTTGTCGGGGGCTGCGTATTACTATTCGCAGCTAACCTACTTAGCGTAGGCCGTCCACTATCCGCCAGCTGTGACCCCGGTAGTAGCCTGAGCTAAGCCTTACCTTGCTTCATGGACTTTATCTTAAAGCAACGAATATGTGGTGATGTGAGATGCTAGATGTACTCTGTTGGGTGTAAAAAGAGAGGACATCACAACCCCACTTCGGTTTGTATGTCTGACAATAAATGTACGAAACACTATCCACATGCTTTTCTTTCGGAAAAATGATGGATATCCACTCTATGGATATCCACGACTATGGTTGTCTAATTCACATTCAAAACTCATGTCAATGTTGAATGTTGCAGTGTGGTGAAATCGATCAAACACGTTTGCAAATACGCCACCAAAGAAAGCAACATGGCGATTACTGGCCTTGAACGAGGTGAGATCAACAAGCATCCAATAGGTCGATACGTGAACTGCAATAAAGCGCTTTGTAGAATATTTATTTAATTTTTCGACTGTTGTGGGTCTCGCGGTTTAACTTCGTTTAAGTGGGTATTCTGGTTTAGAAATTCGAAAAAATCGATTTTCTCAAAACTACTTTCCTCGAAACGGTGCGCATGATATTTCAAGTTCTACTCAACCGATTCATATGAAATTGTACACAGAGCTTTCTTATACATTATAGTATCGCACTAAGGTGAGCTTTCGAAAGAATTTTTTTGTTTTAATTTCGAACCACAATAAAACAGGGAAAATACGAAACTTTTTTTCAAACCCCCACCATTTTGTAAAAAGTGTTTTTTTTTTTAAAAACGTTTCGTAGTGCTATAACTACACCTTTTCTCTTCACGGAGGACAAGCCACTTATTCATCAGTCTCTACTTCGCCGACCTAAAGCGTTTTAAAATTTATGTTTTTTTTTCTTATATTATTTATGTTTTGTATTCTTAAAAATCAACAAAAAGCATGTAAAAAAATTGACAATCAAAATAACTTTTTATCACGTTAAAAAAATACCTAAAATTCGAGCTACTAAACCAGAATACCCCTCAAGTCATTACGTATTGTGAATGGTAGAGTGTGTGCAACTTTTTGGGAAGCATGCCAGCGATTGCAATGGCTTTAACATGATCACTGTAAAAAAAAGGTGGACAATGCGATAGCTACTTCGCATGGCACTGAAGTTCGCATACTTTTCGCGAAGATCATTTCGAAACATCAGCCTTCAAATCCTCGTCAATTATGGGATACAAAAAAAAATCACACTGCCGATGAGATTTTACATTGTATTCGCTAAGAATTGGAAATGGGAAAATTGCTATCGTCTTGACAATGAGACGTGAATTATCCAGTGGAATATTTAAATTCTTGGAGAGGCCTGGTATGCCGCAGCAACATTCGCGTCTCATGCGCGGAACACAATGCTCGCGACAGACTGCAGTAGCACGATAGTGAACTGAGAACGGCATTGTGAATCCTACTATATGAACGTTTGTGAGAGGGCAGCAACATATCAATGGCCGGCCTGTACACAAGACAACACAGCTGTCCATTTTGCATAAACATAATTTCGTTGTGGCCATACTAATACCTTGAACTTCAATGAAATTTTAATATTTTGTTCAAAGTGAAATTTTTTATGCAAAAAATAAGTAAATAGGTAAATTTATTTGTTTCAAATTATCAATTGTTATTATAAATGATGTAACAGAGCTATTTTATGCTTTTATTTGTAAAATAACGTCGGGTTTGTTAGAGTTCTGAGTAATTTTACATTTTACATATTAGTGGCATCACCACTCTACCTCATCTCTCTATTTTCCATTCTACTGTCAACTCTACTATCGTCCTACTGTCGTTGGTAAATATAGGATAAAATTGAAGTTAGCGAGAACGACAACTCGGCCTGCCGTCGTGTAGTCGTGCAGCTGTCAAAATAGGTCCGTCCATAAGAACTTGTGTATTTTAATATTTGACAGATGTCGTTTGCAGTCTGTCGCGAGCATTGTATTCCACACATCAAAGTGGGATCTGTCATTATTATGTTTCGGAATCTTCATACGCCGAAACTATGCAATGGAACTGGACTAATTGTAACGCAGCTGTCGAATAGAAGGGGGCAGAATGCTTGATTCTACGAATTCTTTTGAGTTCTAACGATTTGCTATTTCAGTTCAAACCTATTCAGTTTTCAGAAAATTGCATTTGAAATGACAATCAGCAGAACACAAGGATATTCGGTASWAGAGTGTGGCCCSCTGTCGAATAGAAGGGGGCAGAATGCTTGATTCTACGAATTCTTTTGAGTTCTAACGATTTGCTATTTCAGTTCAAACCTATTCAGTTTTCAGAAAATTGCATTTGAAATGACAATCAGCAGAACACAAGGATATTCGGTASWAGAGTGTGGCCCSCTGTCGAATAGAAGGGGGCAGAATGCTTGATTCTACGAATTCTTTTGAGTTCTAACGATTTGCTATTTCAGTTCAAACCTATTCAGTTTTCAGAAAATTGCATTTGAAATGACAATCAACAGAACACAAGAATATTCGCTAGAAGAGTGTGGCATAAATCTGGAAATGCTATATTTTTCGCACGGCCAGATATACGTGGCGTGTTACGAGTTGGAAACCCATCTTTTCTATATATTTACGCACCAGAAAAGAAACCAAAAAATTTTTTTTATCAAGCTGTGTCATATTAAATTTTTTTTTTTAAATCGCAAATAAATGATTTTCAACACAATATAAATTCTTTAAATACTTTCTTTTCATTACAAAGCACATAATTTCAAGCAGGACAACGGCTGTGGGGTCAGCTACTATACATATACATATATGTAAGTCTACTATTGCACCTATATGCTCATTAGCTTATTTCCGTTTTGATGATAATGCCAATATCAGAGAAGACATCTCCCAAATGCCAAAATATATTGCAGTCGATTTACACAAGTTTCTCTTGAAGAAATTTTCCAAACTGGTAGTGCCCACATAGTGCCAGGTCCGAAGTGTAAAGCAAATGTCTTTTATATTATTTATGAAAACGCACTAAGCTTTTGGCCATGAATTTAGGTTTCTTTTCTGTTTCCTTTTAAAACAGGAAGAGGTTTGAATAATGAATATATCTATTGGAAATCCGGTCCACAAATTTCGTAAACTCATCATGATGTGAGGACTTCCAAAATGTGTATTGTTTAATCGACACAGAGTATTTAATTGAGAGCTAGTTTGAATGGACTTGAACAACTCTTCTAAACTCAGAAATATTCCTTCTATCAAAACTGAGAACTATTTGTCGAGTGCAATGATAATATCTGCCTACATTTTTAGTATTCTAGTTCGCGTAGTCGGTTTGTGAAAGCCTTAAAGGGTATAAAAAAAGATCCACGTGTATGTTTAGATTGTATATGCTATAGTGGTCTGATCTTAAAAATTTATTCGGACATTGCAGCGTTGGCTTTTGCAATCTCGTCAAATAAAAACGTTTTCTTTACAAGAACTTCACTTGTATGACAGCTGCATGCTACTGTGATTTTAGAGCTCCAAAACTGATTGACCAGTTTGCGTATATACAGACAGACGGAAGGAAATGGCTAAATCATTTTATAGGGGTTCCGACGTTTCCTTAGGGGGGTTAAAAACTTTGTGGCTAACATAACAAACCCTGTTCAGGGTATACAAATTAAACCAAAGAATGCTTTTCCTTTAATTAGGATTGCATTTACGCTGTCAAATACCTAACTCCACGCTAAAACTGTGTTCTTATATGCAAATATTCACCGGCATCACGGACAAAAGCCTCCGCCCGAATTCTGCTTACTCGGATCACAAAACATCATGTTTCATTCGCTTGGTTAGCTGTGGAGAGGCTGTATTTAAATGCGGCAATCGACCAACCGGCGAGGTAGAGCTGAAAAACCCAACGGAAAAAGCTTTGCCACAAAACGCAATAACAACTTCAAACGCAAACAAAAATTGCAATGACAAGCCAGGCAGCGATAAATTGCGAAAGTGTCGGCCACGTTCACGCACTTTGACAGGAAGTGTTGTTTGCAGTTGTGAAAATAATAAAAGTAGTAAAAAATARTAATAATAATTAAGTCAAAAGGAAAGCAAATAAATGCAAAATTTTGGAAACTAAGGTAAAGTGGGAACCGCACTGTCTCGTCAGTACTTCTTCGTCGTTATCTCAGTTTTGTGCGATTTACAACGACGACATCCACGCCGCACATTTATACCGCTTTATCCTTTATCGTAAGCCCTGCGTTAGCCTCATGCCTCATTAAAGCATACAGACTAGTGCCGCGCTCTCTCTCTTCCTCTTCCTCTTTATCCATATCTCTATTCTCCTTCTGCTTCGCGTGTGGCAGAAAATTTTGAACTTTTTAACTACCGCAAAGCGAAGTTTAAATTGCGTTTTTCCTCGATTTTTAGTGTTTGGTTTTGATTGGACTTGTTTTTGTTTTTTCGAGCCGAACGCTTTCACTTCCTGCCTTGCGTTGTTAAATATCACAGACAGTCAGCCTGGTTGAGAGTTTGCACTTTCTTCTTTGCGCTCATTTCTTACACTCTCACACAAACTTAGTTATAAGTTAAAGCAAATTTGTTGTTGCTTTTTATGAGTTTTTTCTTCATTTTTTAATTGCTTTTTGCGATCAAAGTAGAGTCGTGTTTAGTTTGCTGAATAATATTTTTCAAAAGCCTTTCACCAACACTACATGCAAGTTTACAATCCGCGGATATATAGTACTTTTCGAACCGTCTCAGTAGCTGTTTACACTCGGGCACTTAGTCAATTTCTTTGCTAATGTGCTATTGATGCTATCATTGTTGTTGTTGTCTTTTCATAATTTTACTATCCCTTTCGCTGTATGTTGGAAATTAATTATGTTGATGAAGTGGAAATTGCACTTATATGATTTCCCACTTAGCCCATTTGTAAATAACCAAAGTAAAGTTAAGCAACTGAGTTGGTTCGACTGCATTGAGTTGAGTTACGTTGAGTTAGGCCCATTAGCGAAGCAAATGAAGTGCCTATGGCTATTTGAGGAACTTATTTTATTTGAAAAATATATGCAATAACAATTTATTTCCTTAAATTAAAAATTTTTTTATTAAATTTGACTATACAGTAATCTTGTGAAAATAATAAAAAGCTAATAAATTTTATTTTCAATATATTAAATTTTTTAATCTATTTTTGAATTTAAATACTGAAGAGGCTAAGGAATTATTTGTATCTTACAAAACATATTTAAATTTTACTAAAGTAACATAAAATATAACATTAAAAATAGTAATAGTTTAAAATATTTCTATATGTAAAGTAGTAAAGTAGTTTAATGTATATTACAATGTTTAAATAGATAAGGTCTTCCAATGAGAGTGATATTATTGCTTTTTTAAATGAATTCACTAAATGGTAAGGTAATTCATACTTAGTGTGAAGTACAATCGATACAATTAAGTTCGGAATGTAACGTAATTCAAATGACCACAACTTCTGTTTGACGTCCAATGACTTCACATAATCCCATAAGAAGTAATCTAATGATGTTTAATCACAACTTCTTGGAGGCCATTCAATGGCACAGTTTCTTGAAAAAATTGAATCTCCAAACCATAATATTTCGGTTACTGTCAAGGTCAATTACTTCCGATTGCGGCCATAAAATGATGGCTATCATCGATCTATACCGTTCTCCATTTACAGTAACGTTGTCACCAGCTTTATTTCGAAAGACATACGGATCGATGTTTCTACCAACCCATAAACCACACCAAACTCAATTTAGGTGAATTTAATGGTTGCTCATGAATAATTTATCGATTTCTTCGCATCAGAATCGATAGTTTTGTTTGTTTATTCTTCTTTATTGGCCGTTTTACAACAGTGCGCCTATTGCAGATTACAAGAGAAGCCAGGTTGTTCTTCATTTGATCTTTTTCAACGGAGTGGAGATCTTCCTCTTATTCTGCTTCCTCCGGCGGGTACTGCGTCGAATACTTTCAAAGCTGGATTATTTTCGTCAATTCAGACGACATGATGAGCGTAGCCGCTGCCTTTTAATTCGATGAAGTATATACATATCGTATATATCATGGCCAATGCGTAAAGGAAGATACATCTTTCGCAGAACTTTTCTCTCGAAAACTCGTAACGTCGACTCATTAGATATTGTCACCGTCCATGTCTCTGCATCATATAACAGGACGGGAATAATGAGTGACCTATAGAGTTTGGTCTTTGTTCGTCGATAGAAGACTTTACTTCTCAATTGCCTATTCAGTCCAAAGTAGCACCTGTTGACAAGAGTTATTTTGCTTTGAATTTCGAGCCTGACATTATTATTGCTGTTAATATCGGCTTCAAGATAGACGAAATTATCTACGACTTCGAAGTTTTGACAAGTCAACAGTGACGTGGGAGTCAAGTCGCGAGTGCGATGAGTATTTGTTTGATGACAGCAGATATTTCGTCTTGCCCTCGTTCACTACCATACCCATTTGTTCCGAGAATATCAACAGCTGGGTAGCTGCCCTTAAATCGAAATCCTTAACACGTTTGTAGGGGTCGTCATCAAAAGGAGAGCCTCTCATCCGAGACTGCTTTCCAACTATTACACCTTTAATACTATTGTGAGAAAATGCTTTAGAATGTTTAGGTAATTCTTTTAACTTTGTTATATGCGACTTTCTACGGTTGTACATACATAAAAAATTTTAAGATTTAATATGATAGTTCTTGTTTTCAAAAAGTATACCAGTAATTAATCACTCAGAAATTAAATATGTAAATTCCTATATATTATATTATTATTTCCACTATCTGTTAAAATAAAACGAATTCTAATTCGATTTAGAAATTAAGAGTTTCAACAGCAAAATTTTAAAACACTAAAACACAACAAAAAACGACAACATGTTCAATTATATTTATAATAAACAATTACAATCATAAAATAACAAAATGAGACATGCTATAATCATAACAACTTTTAATTACTCCTAACGGAAATTGTTTTTTCCAGAATATTTTTGTTCGGCGAATTTTTTTATTTAAATATTAGATATGTATTTTCAGGCTTCCTTGCCGTTATGTGCCCTTTTGTGCTGAAATATGTATAATCACATTTTTTATTAACTCAATTTCCCGCTATTTTCATATAACAGATTGCTCAAGAGCAGTAATTATTGTTGTCATTGTGACATTAATGCGAGTTTATGAATTATGCCATTGCAACGCGACCACATTTTAATTTTCATTACTTCACACATAAGCATTTGTCACACATACATACATACGAACGAAGGGATAAACATACATAAAACAACATTTTGCATTTAATCAGAAGACAATAATGGCAATTAATTTGCCTTTACATTGTGCAAATTGTTTTGAATTTAGGCTGTTACATGCCACATGAATGGTATTTATGCAACAAAATAAACAGATGCTTGTTGACGCTGGCGCGAACGCCAAAATTTCAGTTGAAACGAACGGGGAGAAATTACAATGATGTGTGGAATACAATGCTCCCGACAGACAACGACATCTGTCAAATATTAAAATACACACGTTCTTATGGACTGACCTATTTTGACCGCTGCACGACTACACGACGGCAGGCCGACAGTTGTCGTTCTCGCTAACTTCAATTTTATCCTATATTTGCCAACGTTAGTAGGACGACAGTAGATTTGACAGTAGAATGAAAGATAGAGAGATGAGGTAGAGGTGATGTCACTAATATGTAAAATGTAATATTACTCAAAGCTTGAACAAACCTGACGTTATTTTACAAATAAAAACATAAAATAGCTCTGTTACATCATTTATAATAACAATTGATAATTTAAAACAAATAAATTTACCTATTTACTTATATTTTGCTTAAAAATTTCACTTTGAACAAAATATTAAAACTTCATTGAAGTGCAAGGTATTAGTATGGCCGCAACGAAATTGTGTACATGTAAAATGGACTTTCTGCGTTGTTTTGTGTACATGCCGGCCATTGTTATGTTGCTGCCCTCTCACAAACGTTTATGTAGTACGATTCACAACGCCATTTTCAGTTCACTGTCGTGCTGCAGCAGTCTGTCGCGAGCATTGTGTTCCGCGCATGAAGGGGGCAGCGGGAAATTACAGTTTGATATTTACTTTTAGCAAGTTTTATGGTATGGTTTTACTTGCTTTGATGCCTAGGTTAGGTTAGGTTATATGGCTGATCATAGAAAAAAAAAATTCCTGTTCGAACTATAAACTAACAAAACGCTTAGTAGCCAATTACCAATTTGCACAGGTGTTTAATTTCCATTCCCGCCAGCTCGGTGAGACGGCTGAAGGTATGCGCTCGTAAGTGTTTAAGACTTGACTTCTCGAACGTGGGATAGTTAAGAAGGAAGTGTTGAATTGTTTTCATCTCATCTTTTTCTGCAGATGGTATCTGGTAGTATTCTCAATTAGATAAACCTCAGTGGTTCTTGTATCATTATCCAGAGCTCCGTTAGCCGAGATTGCCTGATCAAATAAAACACGAATTTATCCCATTTTGGTTCGAGACGAAAGCTTTAAGTTTAAAAAAGTATTGCCTAAAAGGCGATAGCAAAGATATTTTTAGGGTTGTGCAAAGTTCCTGGGACTTTGTCCCCATCGATTGAAATTCCTTTCTGACTACTGATTACAAAGTTGCTGAGAGGATTTCTGATGAAAAGATTGTTGGTGCAATAATCGCCAAGTTCACAGACGTGCCGATCGTATTATTGTAAGAATCCAAGTTCTGTCACATTCTTTTATAAATTGGTGATAGTTGAGTTGTTAATTATATAATGAGATAATACAGATTTCATTAGATTAAACTAAATTTTTTTATTGAATTCCAAAGTGCTGGAATCGAAGCTAATGTTATCTTTGCGTAAAATTTCGAAGTTCTCTAAAATCACAGATAATGTCTGGTTGATTTAAAGTCTTAACAAATTTTTAGAGCATTTGTAAGTCCCCGCTCTATATAGCTGTATAACTGTAAATATTTTAGGTATTAAGATCGTTAAGAGCATTCAGATCGAATATAATATTCTGGTAATTCTTTGTTCAAAATTTAAAATTTTTTAAATCCTTATGAAAAGTGTGTCTAAAATTATTTTGAAGTGATCAGGAAATTACATGTTCAATGAATCAAATGAGGTTTAAAGGCAACAGCTCAAAACAAATAGCGGATTTGATATTTCCAAGTTACGAAAAAATTATCAAGCTTGGCAAACTTTATTAGTGCTAAGTAGAATGGTAATATGTTAGTTTAATACAACAAAAAGCACGTAAAAACTACCAAACAACGATTAAAGAATAGACATATCTGGTGTGAATAAGCCTATTAAATATAGGTTGTGTTTTTTTTGCGGAGTTATTAGTCCACTCCCAATTAGTGTTTCCACGTCAATCAATAACCGCAAAAGCGTAGCTTTAGCTGAAAAGTTTTATAAAAGTTGCGGGTGAATTGTAATTTTAAGGCAATAGTCTTTTCAATCACACATTACTTTTAGAGAAATTGGAATGTATCTGTAATGACTTGATTACTTAGTCAAACCATTCGTTAACTAGGATTTTCTCTTCTTATATAGATATTTGATTTTTACAGAGAATTGTAGCACATAAAAACGAACTACATAACTTACCAGCCAGTAGTTACTTTTAGAAAAGTATTTTCCCAGTTCCCATTCAAAGTTTAGGCTAATATTTTATACCCTGAACAGGGTGTTTTTAATTTATCATGAAGGAAACATCGGCCACCCTATAAGTGATCTGAATGAATCCATTGAAACATTCCTGGTTAGAGAGCTCTGATAATAAATTTGTCCAATCGCTGCTAAATTCAAAGTGTTATAGGGAGAACCGCAATTCTTGCAATTTTTATATCTGCAATATTTTCTTCTTAATTGGCGTAGAGACCGCTTACGCGATTATAGCCGAGGTAACAACAACGCGCTAGTCGTTTCTTCTTTTTGCTACGTGGCGCCACTTGGATATTCCAAGCGTAGCCAGGTCCTTCTCCACCTGGTCCTTCCAACGGATTGAATTCCTTCCTCTTCCTCTGCTTCCCCCGGCGGGTACAGCGTCGAATACTTTCAGAGCTGGAGTATTTTCATACATTCGTCCATTCGGACAACATGACCTAGCCAGCGTAGCCGCTGTTTTTGAATTCGCTGAACTATGTCAATGTCGGTATATATCTCATATATCTCATCTCTCAGGACTATAATTCTTTTGCAGAACTTTTTCCTCGAAAACTCGCACTCAGTCCGAAGTAACACCTGTTGGCAAGATTTATCTTGCGTTGAACTTCCGGGCCGATATTGTTGGTGTTGTTTACGCTGGTTCCACGATAGACGAAAGACTTCAAAGTTATGATTGTCAGCAGTGACGTGAGAGCCAAATCGCGAGTGCGACGACTGTTTGTTTGATGACAGGAGATATTTCGTCTTGCCCTCGTTCACTGCCAGACCCATTTGTGTTGCTTCCTTGTCCAGTCTGGAGAAAGCAGAACTAACGGCGCGGGTGTTGAGGCCAATGATATCAATTTCATCAGCATACGCCAGCAGCTGTACACTCTTATAGAAGATGGTACCTTCTCTATTTAGTTCTGCAGCTCGAATTATTTTCTCAAGAAGCAGGTTTAAGAAGTCGCACAATAAGGAGTCGCCTTGTCTAAAACCTCGTTTGTTATCGAACGGCTAGGAGAGGTCCATCCCGATTTTGGTGTTGCTCAACATCAGTTTTGCGGGGATACCAAATTCAGACATCGCGGCATAAACGCAGCTCCTTTTCGTGCTTTCGAAAGCAGCTTTGAAATCGACGAAGAGGYGGTGAGTGTCGATTCTGCTTTCACGGGTCTTTTCCGCAAGATAATGCAAATTAAGCCCGCAAATTCAAATTAGTGCTGTTGTCTGTCAGGACTATTATGTTCTTCAGAAAGACAAGCGTATACTAAACACTTACATATAATTATTTTGATGTAAAATTTGGCTCAGATGGTAGTCATATCAACCTAGAAAAAAATTTTAAAATTATTTTGAAAGTTACTTTGATGCCATATAATTAAAAAAAAATTAACTACCATATGTTTTAAACTTTATATTTAGCATTAATATATTTATTTATTTAGTTAGTTAAGTCTATGAACATTAATTCTTACAGACTAACGGAGAATTAGGATGTAAACCAGAATTCTAAGATAATTAAATTAAAAGTACATAAGTAGTTAACGTAAACTAAAAAAACAGAATTGAGGGTATTAATGAAGGATACCCTAGAGTGAGAAAAATCAAGAAGAATTTTCTCGGAAATCGAGTTAAACTCACGTATAGCACGCTTGAGAGGAGCATATTCAGCAAAGTTAGTACTTTCCTTTTTATAATAAAATGGGGAAATAGATCTGAGACAACGTTGAGGAGCATTGAAGTTAATTTTCCCTAATAAATAGGGACAGTCAATACCTCCATTAATAACATTGAAAACAAATAAAAGGCAGAGAACAGATGTAAGAGCATTAAACGAGATGTATACGATGGTATGGATTCGACAAACTTTAGAGAGCGGAGAGCAAATTTAAGAAAAATCTTTTGAACACGCTCGATCCTATTAACTGACGATATGCAATGTGGTCTCCAAATGAACACTGCGTACTCCAAAAATGGACCGAACAAAGCATGTATACAGTAATTTTAACGTGTAGGGGTCGAAAAAATTTAAAGCATTTCGACGGACAAAGCCGAGCACAGAGAATGATTTAAAAGTAATATAGTTGATGTGACTACTGAAAGAAAATCTGTTGTCAAAGGTTACCCCAAGATCTTTGATTTCAGTAACGCATTTTAGGATGCAATTAAAAATATTGTAACTTGTGGATAAGATGTTATGTCCCCACCATAAGACATCTGAGACCATTTATCTAGATTCAGAAAAAGTTTCGATTTCAGGCACCTATCATAAAAAGTATCAGTACCACATTGAAGTTTGAATACATCTTGTGGATTTTTGATTGTTGCAAACATTTTCAAGTCATCTGCATATAACATAAAGTTAGCGAAAGAGAAGCAACAGGAAATGTCGTTGATAAACAGCACAAAGAGAAGTGGACCCAAGACGCTTCCTTGTGGTACTCCTGAGGACGCAATGAATGTATCAGATGACACTCCATCAACGCTGACAACGCATCGTCGATTGTGCAGATATGATTTAATCCACTGCAAGAAAACCGAGTGAAACCCTAAAGATGATAATTTTTTAATTAGAATAATATGTGAAACTTTATCAAAGGCTTAAGAGAAATCTGTGTAGACACAATCTACCTGAAATCCAGCGGAGAATGCAGACATACAATAATCGCTAAAAACCGCTAAGTTTGAAACAGTGGAGCGAGAATATAATTTTACCATTTAACAATATTTCTACTGCAAGCACATCCGGTTATTGCTAGGACAGCAAATGCACAAAAATTATAAATTTAAAATTAAACAATCGGTGCGCTGTAATTCAGTCTGTGTTTCCTTCTTTTTAATGTAATTAAAGTAAATGTAAAATTAACAATTAATAAAATAACAATAATTCACGTAATTGGCATTATGGCGTTGATATTTGTGGTTTGTTGACAATGCACAGCTGCACGTTGTTGTAGTTTTTGTTAGCGTTTAATATAATATTAATTATTTAAACAATGTTGACGCTGATAGGGATCAAGCTATAAATAACTAACTAATTTTCGCAAATAGTTTTGGCATACATACGATGATTTATTTGATTTAAATTTCGTTTCAATTATTAATTTACTTTTTTTACAGAAAATTATTTTTATTTTTTATATTGAGTGCCAGCCAAATAGTAAATATCATTTGACGAATATTCAAAAGCAACTTTAATAACTACAAATCCTTCAATTAATTTACGTAAGCTTCATTTATTCGCTGCTTATGTGTGATTAGTAGTGATTTGCTTCAATAATGCATTTGGTATTTAAGTATGTACATTTTTTTATTTATTTATTTCTTTGTTTGCTGTTGTTTTTGTTTTGAATCACTGCATTTACATAACGAGTGCGTTATTTTTCGTCTATGTCAGAAATTAAAAGTAAACAAATTATGTGTTCCAACGTACACAAGCCGTATATTTTAAATTTATTATATTCATATGTTTTTTCATTTGTATGTATATAATATTTGTTTATAGTTTGCAGTAAGCAAATAAATATACAACTTTGAAAAAGTGGTGTGTATTCCAATATTTTCCGTTTACTAAAAGGTGATTTTCTCCATAAAATCGACCCCTTAAGAGTTATACGCAGTTAAAGCTAGACATCAAACAACTTGGGCAAGTGATTTATACTACAACATGTGTTGTTTATACGACATGCTGTACTATTTGAATACAGTATGTGCATTTAATGCTGCTTACAATTTTTAAAGAACGGTTTCTTTGAATAAAATCAAACCAATGTAACAAAACATGTAGAATACTTTTTTATTAGAATATTATTTTTTCAAAATTGTAAATTATTATTAAAATTTATTGAATTGGGAATTTTGTTTGCAAAATATTAAGATGCATATGTAAAGTTTATGCGAAAGGTAAAAAGACTTAGGCAGAGTTGAAATAAAAAATAATTAGCTACGGTTGCACTAAAGCTATAATTACCATTAGAGGTATTTTACAGGAATATTTATTGGTCATATGATAGCTATATACAATAATGATCCAATCTGAACACCTTCTTATTCCATACAAGCAATTCTGATCCTTCCATTTATATCGTAATTTTTTCCTGTAGTACTCGAGTAACTCGGCAGTTGCCATACTGGCGTTTTAGTGAAAAATGCTTTTGCAAAATTTCTGGTCTATATCTTAAAAATTGAGGGATTAGTTCGCATATAGACAGACGGACAAACGAACAGGCGGGCAAGGCTAAAACGAATCAGCTCGTCACGCTGATAAATTATATACTATATACTTTGTAGAGTTCCCCGTACCCTCTTGTTGTATAATATACATATGTACATACATATATTATATGTTTACGTTGGATCCTATTTTAGGTCAAATACTGAAACTTAGGAATACATTTGAAAATATAATTTTAGCTTTTTTTCATTTCTTTCAAGGTAAAACTGAATTTTTGTACAGATTTAATAAATTAGTGTTTACTAAGGGAATTTCTGTTATAGTGAAAATTTATTTGTTCTGGTTTTAGTGAAAAATGCGAAAAAAAGGGATCTCAATTGTAGAAGATAGGAAGAGGGGTGAAACCTACCAAAATATTTGACAAATATTTTAATTCGATCGTAGAGGCACGAAAGATTTTTGAATCCTTCAAGAGAAGGAAGACATGCAAAACTCAATACAATGAATGTCCAAACTGCAAAATTGCTGTACTCGCTGAAAAGTTTTGGTTTGGTTGTTCTATTAGTACAATGCAAAGAAAACTACGAACATCTGGTATTAAAAACTATGTCCCAAMACAAAAAAAAAAAAAAAAAAAAAAAAAAAAAAAAAAAAAAAAAAAAAAAAAAAAAAAAAAAAAAAAAAAAAAAAAAAAACGATCTATGCTTTCCATTTCGAGTGGGAAAAAAGAACCAGAGTTTGCAAAATAATTTCTAACTATGCCAACCACATTCTTGGATAAAGTAATTTAGTCCGATGAATTCAAATTCGAGCTAAGGCGTTAAAAAAACACTTAAGCGAGTGTGGTGTTAACCTTCTGATCGCTTAAAACCACAGTGCATACAATCATCAGTGAAGAATGGAGGATGTTCTCTCATGGTTTGGGCGTGTTTCTCAAAACTTGGTGTAGGTAGTTAAAATCGATGGACGAATGGTGGGTGCCTATAATAATAATAATACCCGACGATTACCCTCCTCCCGCCCAACCGTCGCGAGGGCGCAATCCGCGAACGAGCGGAATTAGCCGAGTCATAAAAGGCAAGATAGTTTTAAGCGTTGCGATCTTAAACTGCTCAGCTACAGAAACAAAAATTTCAACAGGCAAAATTAGGAATTAGATGAAACTTTATAATTTTAAAAATACTTGTTAAGAGTAGATAAAATAATTTTTTTAATTGTAAAGAGTGAGTCTGTTAGATCAAATGTGTTGGAATGAGAATTGAAATCGTGGTTCGTTTAACTCGACATTTGTTCTAGAAAATTTTAAAAGTAAAGGTCTAAACTGCCTTAATATCAGATAAGACAGATGGGCTACAGACTTAGTACTCATTTATGAGTTTTACAAGAAATATTATACCACGCATTTCCCTACGACTAGCGAGTGTATTGAGATTTATAACTTTTAAACGGTTAGTGTAAGGGGGAAGATTTAAACTGGAATTCCAATGAAAATGATTTAAGACAAAAAGTAAAAATGGTTTTTGATGGACTCTGAACCTAAAGTTTTGTATCAAGTATGAAGTAGGGTCTACAGATCTACGTGAAAAGCACATAATTTTACATTTTTTAAGGTTCAATGGCTGTCATTTCTAACACACCAAGAAACTAGGTTGTTTCAGTATGTTTGCAACTGACATCTTTCGCTATTTGAGTTGAATGATTTAAACAGTTTTACATCGTCAGCATACAATAATACTTTTGAAAACTTAACAACAGATGATATGTCATTAATAAATAAYAAGAACAGAATTGGACCAAGATGGCTACCTTGAGGAACGTCTGAAATAACATTGATTATGTCAGAAAGAGTATCGTTAAATATGACTTGTTGAATTCTATTACTAAGATAAGAAACAACCTATTTTAGAAATATTGGCTGAAACCAAACAAGTTTATTCAAATGAATTGAATGGTTTACTTTATCAAAAGCTTTATTAAAATCTGTGTATATAACATCAGTATTTTTATTCTCCCTAAAGCCCGTTGATACATGAGATACAAATTCAAGCAAATTAGTTATTGTAGATGTCCCTCTACGAAAACCGTGCTGAGAACAAGAAATTAGTGGAGAAATCCGGAAGGTTATGTCGTCTGTTATAATTAAAAATAAGATGAATTAAATATTTTTGTTAGAGGTTGGTATATATATTTGGCACATTTCTTAAGAAAGCATGAGAGAATCATATCTGGGCCATAATTATAATAATCATCTATCTATATCTATATCATATCTGCTTCGGAAATGGTAGGTGCATTAATGACAGAAATCGGACATCACTTGTGTTGATGCGGAAAATTTTTTGGAGATTTTGGAGAGTAATTGGACCTAAAAAATTCAGCGAACATATTAGAAAAGGTGTGATTGTCACTGGACATACTAGACTTATATTTCATAGCGGACGGAAAATTAGAAATAGTGTATTTGGAGTTGACGAAACCATAGAACAATTTTGGATTACGTATAATATTAGTTTTTACTTTATTTATATAATTGTTATAACATATTTTGTTAAGTTCAACAAATTGTCGACGCAATTTAGAATATTTTAAATAAACCAGTTTTTTTTTCAAAAGTTTAAAAGCACGAGATTCTCTATTTTTCAATTTTCATAATTCTCTCGATAACCATAAATTAGAACATTTTATGACACACTTCGGGCTATATTTTTCAAATAAGTTTAAAATAGTTTCATTAAAGTGGGAACCAGTAAATTCAGTATTGCCACTGTAATCTGTCCAAGTTACTTTAGAAAGTTCGTAATTAATCTTTTTAAAATTAGCACTCGCAAAGTTGAACCGAAAACAAAGGCCTTGTGTATTATTATGAGCAAAGTTGGCTATGATTTTGATGTTAATTTCCAAAGCAGGATGAATTTTTAAATTAATTGGTTAAGACCCAACTCCGACATTTTATCTAAGAACTAAGAAGGAAGGTGTAATCATCAATAGATTTCCATGATACGAACGGTAAATTGATATCTACCAAAACAATCATGGAATCAGTATTATTCGCCATTGAGAAAATATTATTTATTAATGAAGCATGCTGCATATAAACAGATACATATATCCGAGTGAGGCGGTATATAAGATAAAGTTAAGTAGATATGGCCACTATTAGCGCAAATACGAATGCATTTAAATTCTATGAAGTCTGCATGAGCAACATCGACTTCTTCAGATGTAATTGAAGAATGAACAGCAAACAAGACACCACCTCCTTTCTTGTTCAGCCGGTCGTATCTAAAGGTTTCCAAATCGCTATTGAATAATTCACTATTAAAAATGTGATGCTTTAACCAAGTTTCTGTGAAAGCAATGATTTTAAAATTATAACTGACGCTATTTAAATACAGATCGGAAAGGTTTGTATTAAGGCTTCTTACATTTTGATAATAAATACTCAGCGAATTATTGCTAATCAGTTTTTTGTATCAACGGGTTTTCTTGGCATTTTAGTGACGACTGTAGGGGGTTTAAAACGTTTATGCTCAAATTCGCGCACAAAGACCCCAGATGGCCAAAATGAGTTGTCAAGTACCAATTGAAAATTGTCAGCGGATATGTTGATCTTAAAAGATGAAATATCCATGTCATATTTGAAATTAATTTTTCGGATGTCTGTATCTTCCGTTTTTAATTTCGAAGAGATATAACTCTTTATGTCAGCGACCGTGGTATCCGCAGCAAGTCTTGAGGTAAATATTGTTTTTTTTCCACGGTATTACAATTAAATTTTTTTACCTGACTTAGAGGTATTTGGAGGCGGATCTTGAGAAGTTTTTCGCTTACCGTGTTCAGTAACAGCTTTCTCTGTATTCTGAGCAGACAAGACCTTCTCTCTCTTTGTGGACAAGGAGAAGAAAGATTGATGAGGACAATATTGGATGAAGGCATTCTTTTTAAGGAAGAAGCAGTGGTCTCTTCATCAGACGGACGTTTACGTTTATTTTAAGGTTTTGGATTCTCTTCCTGGCCATTTCAGCATTTAAATGATTGAAACAACGTTTCATAATGCCTAAATTAATTTGTAAGGGTTTCAAGCTCACGGCCAATCTCCTTGAAATTTTTTCGCGCCTGCTTGAAAACTTTAAATAAAACAATTTCAGTTGGTCTGCACTGTTAAATAAAAACAAGAAAGAAATTTAGATAAGCTATATAAGTTAACACCAACAATTGCACTATTTAACAATAACTATTTTTAATATTTTTAGCGAAAATTAAAAAATAAATGCTGAAAAGGTGAGCTTGCGGTCGTTTATCTTCCAATAAGATAACGACCACCAACGCACATCTCGCCTGGCTACTCGCTTTTTTAAAGAAGGCTTAATAAAAAAACTGACTTGGCCAGCTCAGTCACCGGATTTAAATCCAATTCAGCATTTGTGGATAATTATTAATTATTAAGTGTTTATTCAAATAAAACTGCTCTGAAGTAATGTCTGTGAAATTTATACTTCCATTTGATGAATAGTGTATGTAGATAATTTATTTTATGTTGTTTACACCATTTAACTCTTTTCCTCAATATTTCTACATGGAAAACCTTTGAGTGCATTATTTAGCTAGGAAACCATAGTCTAAGTTCGAAAGAAGCGTTAGCTTCGGTTGTCATATGTGAAAACCTATAAAAGTTCGGTGGAGCCACATTGTATAAACTTTTCGTGACTCACTCACTATTCTTCCCAGAAATTAGATTATAAATTATTCTTTTATTTACCTATTTTATTGCTTTTTTATTTTTACCTTTTCAATGAGGCCTGCCAGATTCTACTGTATGGAGGCTATTTACCGTTCATAACCTCAATTTGGTTTTTTTTTGAGGCTCTAAGGTGTCGGTATCTGCATGAGACTTATTTTTCTAAGGAACCCAAGCACAGTTATAAAAGTTTTTTTTGTCGAAGATATCATAAGGGGTTGACTTTTAAATCGTCTAGGCCTAAAAGGACTAAAGCATTTTTTGGTCCCTTCATAGTTCGGCAATGTTTTTGTAATCTGAGGTGAGCTCGGCTTAAAGTTTGGCTGAAGATTTACATCTTGGCGTGACATTTCAAATTGGATCACTGGGTCATTTGAGAAACCTTGTAGAGCAGACCTCATACTTAAGATTTCTATTCGGCCTTTATAGACCTTATTTCCAGAATTATTTGTTATATCCCAGCACAAGCTGCCTACTTTTTCCCTAGCCCTTTTTAATATGATAATCGATTTATTTAAATTTCATACAGAGTATTTTAAAAAGGGAGAACTTTTGACATGCTGAATTGTATACGAGTGTATTTGCACTTAAACAAAGTCTCTTTGAAAATTGCGTACGGATTCTTCTAATTTGAATTTAATGCCAATGTGAGAAAATACCCAGTAGTAATACTTAATCTCGGATTGCGGTATATAAATTCAATTATAGCTTTAAGAAGCTAATGGGGAGATTGCAAAAAATAATAGCAAATGCAATGTATCGCAGCAAAATAAATGTATTTTAACATTTCATACACTTTCTCAGTTCATTGAAATAATTAAAGTTTATGAAGCGGGATTCAGCGCATAACAAGAGTTTTCGCATTTAATTTATTGTTAGCAAGTTGTGAAAAATAAAATACCAATAATAAAGTTGTGCGCTTAGAAAAACCATATATTTACGTGTATGTCTGTATGTGAAAAATAAAAGGTGCGCGACAGAAGTAAATTTTAATACAGAAGAGTCACGTCTTTTGCGGCGACGAAAATGTGTTTCTTCTCGTCCGCACTTCGTTAGCAAACAACCGAGATATGCTTCAAATACTACCTATTTTGCTGTAGCTATTGCAACGCCTCTTCGTTTCTACCACGTCTCCGCAGTCATCCCTTAGCTCGTAACTTTTGCTTTCGTTCCGCACAGGCGGGAATAGTTGAGGAGGCGAACTGCATTTTTATACTCTCGCAACAAAGTTGCTAAAGAGAGTATTATAGTTTTGTTCACATAACGGTTGTTTGTAAGTCCTAAAACTAAAAGAGTCAGATATRGGGTTATATATACCAAAGTGATCAGGGTGACGWGTAGAGTTGAMATCCGRATGTCTGTCTGTCCGTCCGTCCGTGCAAGCTGTAACTTGAGTAAAAATTTAGATATCATGATGAAACTTGGTGCACGTATTTCTTGGCTCCATAAGAAGTTTAAGTTCGAAGATGGGCAAAATCGGCCCACTGCCACGCCCACAAAATGGCGGAAACCTAAAACCTATAAAATGTCATAACTAAGCCGTAAATAAAGATATTAAAATGAAATTTGGCACAAAGGATCGCACTAGAGAGGGGCATATTTGGACGTAATTTTTTTGGAAAAGTGGGCGTGGCCCCGGCCCCTACTAACTTTTTTGTACATATCTCGAAAACTACGATAGCTATGTCAACCAAACTGTATAGAGTCGTCTCTTTTAGGCATTTCCATATACCTGTCTCTTATACACATCTAGATGTGTATAAGAGACAGGTATAGAGTCGTCTCTTTTAGGCATTTCCATATACAGTTCAAAAATGGAAGAAGTCGGACAATAACCACGCCCACCTCCCATACAAAGGTTATGTTGAAAATCACTAAAAGTGCGTTAACCGACTAACATAAAACAAACACTAAATTTTACGGAAGAAATGTCAGAAGGAAGTTGCATCCAGGTTTTTTTTAAATTGAAAATGGGCGTGGCGTCGCTCACTTATGGACCAAAAACCATATCTCAGGAAGTACTCAACCGATTTCAATGAAATTCGGTACATAATATTTTATTGACACCCTGATGACATGTACCAAATATGGGTGAAATCGGTTCACAACCACACCTGAAATCTCGATTATCATTTTATCATGCGAGAGTATAAAATGTTCGGTGACACCCGAACTTAGCCCTTCCTTACTTGTTATTTATTTATTTTGTTGTTTTTACGTTTTTAAAGTACATACCGGTAATATCAGCTCCTTCTTACTCTGCCCCACTTGCCAATTTGTCGTTGTTGAGAGTACAATTTTTGATTGTCGTAAATAAAAGCGGAATTCGCCGTTACGTAGGAGCTTCAAGTAGTTTTGCAAGTCAAGAATTTGACGTGCTTTTTTCCAACAACTTCACATTGAAATATAGTCCCTTTGAAAATTATTGCATACTTATGTAGGTGTGCTGTCCCTCTAAAGGTATATGCCAGATGTATGCATACCTATACATATACATACGTACCTATAAAAATAGGACGGTAATGCTAAAGTTGTAATAAATTGTAGCTGCGATCTTTAATTTAGTTAACTAGGACACAATTTTGAGGCACAATATAAATATGTCTGATGGAAAGTTATACTCGAGCATTCCTGTTAGCTGGCATTGGCATACAACAGCATCAAAGTTACTACCACCTTTATCCAACATGATTTTCATGCTTGTGCTCATGGTAAGCACACATGTCGTATTGGGTAAATAAATTTCGTTATGAAAATTCTCAGCTTTCATTTCGATTGCATTAGTACGTATTGGAATAGAAATAAGAGTAAAATTTATAAAGCAAATGTTGGAATTGAAATTTCTTTTGACTTACTCGAATTGCAGAAGCATTTATTTGACAGCTTTAAACTGATGTTATGCCACAAGTGGTGATCGAAAGTAAAGTGCAAATTAGATAGTTCCCAAGTATTTCTGATATTTTTTTTATGATTATATATGGAATAAGCTTTATTGACTACCTGGGGAAAGGTAGGACCATGGATCAGTACTATTTTACAGTGATTTGGACCGTTTGAAAGACGAAATCGCGAAAAAATGGCTGTATTTGAAGTGAAAGAAAGTACTATTTTGTCAAGACAATGCACCGTATGATAAGTCAGTGAAAATGATGACAAAAATCTATGAATTGGGCCTTGAATGGCTATTTTCAGTACTTAAAAATCAAAGGAATGATCTCTAGAAAGAAATTTTTGTCGAATGAAAAGGGGATTGTCAAAGGTAAGAATTATTTTGAAGCAAGGGACAAATCTTACTATAAAAATGGAATCAAAAAGTTGGAGTGTATCATCCTTGAAGGGAACTAGGTTTTTATTGCTTATTTTGAAAAAAAAGTGTTTTACTATGGTAGGCCTGGGACTTTTCAATTGTCAGTTTTTCGTTGTACCGTAGATTACATATGTATATGCGCCCCAACGAATACAAGTCGATGAGCAAGGAATATGTACTAGTTTTTCCAAGATGCTTAATGCTCTTAAATGCTGCCCGTGCGATAGATTCCCTTTTCGGTTAAAGAACAGCTAAATCTAGAAATGTACACGAATCATGTACATATTTATTAAAATCTAATAATTTTGAATGGATATAGATATACTGTATTTTGAAGTTGTAGAGCAGACCGTCAACTGTTGCTTTTTTAAGATATCTTTGGTTTAGAGGACTGAACTATTAAATAAATCTATATTGGATTATTTTCATTCCTTGATTTCGAAAAAAGTTTCATTTTTTACTTGATACTTCATCTTATGTAAAATTAATTTCTCTTTAAAATTGGAAAATTAGTTGTAGCCCGTCTTTGATCTACTAAGCTATTCATTTCTTAAGCATTTAATCCCTTTACTAATTTACACTCTGTACACTTTATAAAGATCAAATTTTCTGTCAACAAGTCAAGTGATGGGTTATCAAATTATTCTCAGAAACATTTAGCATTCCTCCCTACAATTCTACACACCGCAAAACTCCGCTCAATTATGCGCTCTTTTAACGTTCTATTTCCATTTCAGCTCATTTGCGATATCTGATTTTGCACTTTAATTCAGCCGCAAACATACATTCGCGAGCTCGACACACACTGCTGGTCTTAACGAGCTCTTTTCATACGGTGCTTCTTTGTTCGTCTCCTCTTTTGCGCGGTGTTGCCTTATAAATTATTCATTCGGCCACTTTGGTGCTAATTTTGAACGCTTTTCGCTTTTGCTTTGGTGCGTCGAGAAGCAATTTCTCATTGCGACTGTGCTTGCTTTCGGTTTGCTTATTAAATTTTCGGCTTTTTAAAATTAAGGTATAAATAAATGAAAATTGAGAAGCGCTCCGCACACATAGAAAGCAACACGACATGGGAGCACGACAGTGAACTTTAAACGGCGTCGTGAATCATACTATATGAACATTTGTAAGATGGCAGCGACATATCAATGGCCGGCATGTACACAAACCAATACAGCTGTCCAGTTTGTATTGTGGCGGTAATAAAACACCACATTTAATATTTAACCTTTATGTCAACAGAGAATTTTACATACGCACGTCAACAGATTAGTGTAGCGTAAGGTGAAAAGGAGGTTCGCTTCACATTTTTACATGTTTGCAGTTACATTTTTAATTTCAAAGTGGAAAGTAAAGATTGTGTTGTGCAAAAATAATTACAAAATGRCAGATGGAGATTGGWTAGAGCCTGAATTTGAATTTKAATCTCATGAAAATATCTGGGAGAGAAGAGAGGAGTATGGGTGTCCAGAAGAGCGATGAAGCAGAGTATGATAGTGACGATGATATAGATGAAGAGCCAATGGAACTAGGAAATTCAGCTAGTTACACGAGCAGAACCACAAAACACCAGAGTAAGAGCGCAAAACGTACTAAGATCTGGAGTGAACGGGCCAAGTCGCCTAACCGATGGTAAAACTATAATGGAAACGTTCAAGCTAATAATGACAAATGACATGTGTGACGTAATAATCCGTGAAGCAAACAGAAAAGCGAATACAGTGTTTGATATGATAAATGAATGCAACTCAACATCAGAACGACGTGTTTGGAAAGCAGTAACAGAAACAGAATTCGACGCGTATTTGGGATTGTTGCTGCTTGGTGGCGTTACTCACGCGGGAATCACGCGGGAGTATCGCAAACAATATGACAAAGCGGCTGCCATATCTGACATATTTGTGGTGCTGAATAGCAATTTATGAAAATATTACACCGCATCAGCCAACGTGACAATTGATGAGCAGCTGTACCCGTTCCGCGGAGGCACTGGCTTTACGCAATATATTCCATCAAAGCCAGCCAAATACGGCATAAAAGTGTGGTGGATGTGCGACTCGATTACTTCGTATCCACTCATAGGCCAAATCTACACAGGAAAGGTGAACGTGAGGGAAATGTGGGTGAAAGAGTGGTAAAAGACTTATGCGTGGGCATGTTCCGTGGAAGTGGACGCAACATTGTTTGTGACAACTTTTCCACAACACACAACTTAGCAAAACAATTGATGAACGATCACAAATTGTCCATACAACAATTGTCCATTGCAAAAGGGCGCCAACCAGAATCCACCATATTTGCATTCAGCGAGAGCGTTGCCATGTGTTCATATGTTCCTAAAAAGAACAGAGCTGTTATGCTTCTATCTACAATGCAATGTGATACGCAAATTGTTGGTCCTAGGCGTAAACCAGCTATGATAATGGATTACAGCAAGTACAAAGGTGGTGTTGACAATATGGACAAATGCCTTGCTGAGTATTCCACCAAACGGCGTACAAATAAATGGCCTTTGGCGTTTTTTTATAATAATCTGAATGTCGCAGCCTTTGCCGCATAATTATTTATATGGAGAAAAATGCACACATGAAGGTGTCAACAGCATGGCCCGTGCGAAGGTAGATGTCAGGTGCACCAATCCGCAAATACCTAAAATTTTCCCAACGCGCAACGCAATAGAAGCTATAACTGGTGCACCTTTGCGACTGGCAACGGCACCACCAGATGCACAGGAGCGGGACAACACTGGTCGACTAAAGTTGGAGAGTTCCTGCTACTTATGTCTCAGAAGACGCCAGACTCGAAAATCATGCTCATTCTGCGGCAAGCGAATTTGTTCAGAGCACTCAAAGGATATGCCGCGCTGCCTGAATTGTCCACATATAGTAATACAATTATTTTAATTTTAAATTTTTTTCAATTTATTGTCAAATTAAATAGTATTATTATTAATAAATTAAATAAAAATTAATGAATTTCAAAAAAAAAAATGTACTTTTTCGCTTCTTTCAGTATTGTTGCTTGAAAATTCAAACGGTGTTACCCGGGAATGCTTTCTGTTGACGTAAGGGTTAGCTGTTAGTTTTTGGTCTTATCTCAGTTCCAGGTGGTCCAGTCCGGCTCAGATTTAACCACAATACGTAAAAAAGCAGACTAGGCAATCATGAAATTTCAAGTTGATCGGACCTACTAATCCAGAGATATGGCACTTTAGAGGCAAAAAAGTTACCCGGGTAACGCTCTGTTGACATAAAGGTTAAACGATTATTTATTAAGATAATTCAAAACAATTCTTCACTTGTTGGCGTATGTACAAGAAGTAACGCTTCTTAAAACTAAAAGCTTATAATTCAGTTGAAACTGTAAATTTCTAGGAAGAATATAAAGAGAATGAAAGAATATAATAACTGACAAACAGTGCTACCATATGTGAGTGCCCACAGTATGTACACAGTTTCGTTGTTGCCATACTAATACCTTTCACTTCAATGAAATGAATTTTTATATTTTGTTCAAATTAATATTTTTATGCAAAATTTTGTAAATATCTTTGTTTTAAAGTATCAATTGTAATAACAACAGAGCTATTTTATGATTTTATGTGTAATATAACGTCAGGTTTGTTAGAGCTTTGAATAACTTTACATTTTATATATTACTACTCTCTACTGAAAGCCTACAGTCGTGTAGTCTTGCAGATATCTAAATAACTGTGTCCGTAAGAACGTGTGTATTTTAATATTTGACTGACGTCGCTTGCAGTCTGTCGCGCTCTATGTGTTCAGCACATAAATTATTGTAGTAAGTAGACGAAGAAGGGACGGTGGCTAGGATACTTAAATACTTAAGATGCCGGTTGAATATGTGACTTGAAAGAGCGAATAGGGAAAGTTTACAAGTAACAGAGCTCGGCTAGTATTGTCTTGTTAGTTTTATATCTAACAAGTTTTTGCTAAGATAAAATTTTTTTCTCAGTCCTCATTTTTATTATTGGAAAAGATCAAACTGGATTTACATTACATGACAGTTTTAACAATATGTCATTAAATCGTAAAATGTAATTTATAAGTTTACGTAAAATTAGAATCTTTTGAACTCTTAAAATTCGGATTATTTAATAAGCACATACCTTCAATAAAGTCCATTTTCTGAATAGCAGAACTTATTTTAAATTCAATTATGTTGCTTTTTAAACTTTGTTTAGGCATTTTATAAGTAGAAATTTCATTGAACTTAAAATGTAAACAATGAACAGCTGTTTGTGTAAAAATAAACATATAACCATACAATATGGGATGTTCACGGATCATAGAGGTTATTTTTAATCTAATAACCACATAACCCGATAACCACCTTACCGTGAACAGCCTAAATGTAAACAGGAATCTAGCGCTGGTGGCGGCATCTATATGTCGACTATGATGTGCGTTAGAATCTGCTTTCTCAATCTCTTTATCGATTATCCAGTGAGACTTTCATGACATTTCATTGATTTGAAGTGAAATTATTTCATTTTAAGGGTCAGTATGTTGGTGTTAACGTTGCGAAAATAAGCTTCGAACAAAGAGCCAACATTAAATTTTGTTTTGAAATTGGTAAAACTTTTACCGAATGTTTAAGTTGATGTAAAAAGTTTATGGCGATGATTGCCTATCCCGTAGCAGAGTGCACGAGTGGTTTCAACGTTTTCAAATTGGTCGTGAGGACATAAATAACCGAAGCGTTATGCAGACGTAGAGGCCATTCAAAAGGCTTACACCGGTATACTGGCGGCCAACGAGCTAAAGCACTCGTTTGACATGCTTTTGGACCGTATAAAAAGCTGTATTGACGCAGTAGGAGGAAATTTCTAATAAAATAAATTGAGTTTGCTGAAAAAAAAATTGTCCTGTTTACTTTAGAAAGCACCTTGTATTATTGGATTTTTCATATCATTATATTTTTGCATGACTTCTTCCTTTGGGGCCAGGTCAAGGCTTTCACTTTTCACTTTGTGCACATACATTTCATGACACATCAGATCACTTGCATATTAAGAACAGGTATAGATTCACAGTTGAATGTTGATACTACAAGCTGACAGCGCAAAAATTCTATGTCACAGCAAGCGGCAAAAGAAAGTAGAATCGAACATGTGAGTTTGCATTTGTATGCAAGTGTGTGTGTATTTGAGTGAAAGTGAGTAGCTTTTAACTCGGGCGATGGCTGCCTTTCTACCCCGTGTGTGAAGTGTTAGTTAATTTTGAATAATGTAATATATTTGAGGATGGAGTCATGTGTCTGTCTCTTATACACATCTAGATGTGTATAAGAGACTGAAAGTATGGTGGATGTGCGACTCGATTACTTCGTATCCACTCATAGGCCAAATCTACACAGGAAAGGTGAACGTGAGGGAAATGTGGGTGAAAGAGTGGTCAAAGACTTATGCGTGGGCATGTTCCGTGGAAGTGGACGCAACATTGTTTGTGACAACTTT
>NW_017535764.1:96022-124485 GCF_001853355.1 Bactrocera latifrons | reverse complement strand
GGGCAAGACGAAATATCTCCTGTCATCAAACAAACAGTCGTCGCACTCGCGACTTGGCACTCACGTCACTGTTGACAGTCATAACTTTGAAGTTGTGGATAATTTCGTCTACCTTGGAACCAGCATCAACACCAACAACGTCAGCCTCGAGATCCAACGCAGAATATCTCTTGCCAACAGGTGACTAAGTAAGCAATTGAGAAGTAAAGTCCTCTCTCGACGAACAAAAACAAAACTGTTTACAAAATGTTAACAAAATCAGAAGTGTGTCCCTGATTCCTTCAAACTCCTTACGTTTATATTTGAAAACTATTGCACATATCTTTCATTTTCGTTAAAATGTTTACACGTTTAAAGGTTTTCCGAAAAAATTTAATTTTAAGTTATTAGTCTATGAAACTTATTATTACGTTGCTTTTTCTCCGTTAAACAATAATTAAAAAGCTTTGTGGTAGTCTCTATCAGCTCATCAGCTCAACTGTAAAAATTGGAATTCTTCTGTTTCTGTAGCTGACTGACGTACCTATTGAATTCTAACTACCTCTTCTGAGATTTGATAATAATGCGATTGCATATATAAATGTAAACCCTCTTCAAATCAGTTTTTTTTACTCTAAACATTGTATTAAATATAGTTAACTATTTAGAAATTATGCGCTCAAATTAGCGACTCAGAGGGTATTAGCTCGTTTACTGAGCTTGAAGTGTGTATCATATTGGCTTAAAAAGCTGTTCTAACAGTGGGAAAGACCAATAATCGAGTTTGCTCATAGATAATGAAGTAGCCTATGCTTTTCTACGCGATGCTTTTCCAACTGAGCTTATACCTTAGATATATGATATTAAATGTGCTACGAAGTTCGTAACACCTAACGTTGAAGACTATATTAAGTTTATAAATAATGATCTGAAACGATTTGGTATCGTTCGCCTGTTTGTATATATGTGAGCTAGTCCTCATCATGTGATTTGAAATTTTGCACACGTATTTTTCTCAATAAGAAGCTGTTCGTTTGTCGAACAGACCACTTTAGTATTATAAGTACTTTTTTCCTTAATGATTAATACTTACACCTGGCCTGGCTTCACTTGGAATATCTAATTATAGTCTTCTAATGAAACCGACGTCTATTCCGGAGATATTTCCCCATTTTAGATCGAATAACGGTGGCTAGTGATAGACGAGAACATTATGTCCATATAGTTCTTCCTTTAAGTTAACATGAATCTGTCTTAGTTACTTCATAGGTAGAATTCTTTCAACAGTATTTCTTTAAACTACTAAATTAATGAAATTCCTTATGTCCGGATTTTTAATTGCCATGACCTAAAGTGTAGATACGCTCAGGCTACCAGTTTTCAAATCTCTCATTAAAAAAAAAAAAAAAAATTGAAAACTACAGCAGGATAAGCTAACCGAATGAAATCTCAAATTTTCTTTGCAATAATTACGAGTGTGTTTAATAAAAAAAAGCAAGAAAGAGCTAAGTTCGGGTGCAACCGAACATTTTTTACTCTTACAACTTACAAAATATAAGGTATGTATACATATACATAATTCCTATACTGACAGACGCAAAAGTTTGTTAGAAAACGAAAACGTCACCTTAAAATGCAAAATAACGTATCATGAAAAAATTAGAAATTGGGTGTCTTATTGATTACGCTTCACTATTTCAAAGTACATCCAAAATATTACATACTATAAGTTCAACATTTTCAGGTTCTGCGGTCAGATATAAACCAGTTTTAACCATGCCATTGTAAATTTCCGAAAATGCTGTTACGTTATTTTGCATTTCAGGTGACGATATGTGGTATATGGAAGTCATTTTCATAACGCGGCATAGAAATATAAGAACGCCACGTAACAAATCGGTCAGTCCGGTCCCGAGGTTTCACCAAAAAAAGGGGCGGTGCCATATCCATTGTCCAATTTTTATCCCGGTCCCTATAAAGCCTTGTCTTACCATCCCGATGGAAATACGTTTTTACGTTTCTGTCGCATTTAGTTATTGATTTATCGCGCTTTTAGTAGTTTTGAAAAATACTGTTATATGAGAAGTGAACGGACTTTTCATCCGATTTCATTCAATTTGACACTATTAACATATTAGAGAGCGGGGCCACGCCAACTTTTTCAATACTTTTTGCCCACAGATAACCCTAGGTATTGCGATTCGTGCCAAATTAGAGTTTTATGTCTTACTTTTGTGTTTAGTTATGGCACTTTATAGGTTTTCGACTAGGAAACCTGCATACCAAGTTTCATCAAGATATCTAATTTTTTACTCAGGTTACAACTTGCACGGACGGATGGACGGACTTACGGGCAGACAGACAGTCAACCAGATTTCCACTTTTCTCGTCACCCTGATCATTTATATATATACATAACACAACATATATCTCGATTAGTTTTAGGTGATACGTGCAACCGTTGTGTGAACCGATCTACAATACTCTGTAGCAACTGGAGTATAATATTACTGTCCGAATTTCAGCACAATGGGTCAAAAGGGTCGTCAATTGTAGAAATCCACAGTGATCTCTTACTGCAATTAAATATAATTCCTTTTACGATACGTTATTTGAATCCATATTACCATCGATTGGTTCTTAGAATTTGTTTTTCTAGAGTCAAAACTGTTCAAATATAAAACCTATGAAAAAAATGTGCATTTCTCCTAACCAACCATCCACCCATCACCAAACGACATATTCAAACACTTGTTGCTGACATTCACCCAGATCGAGTGGCATTCGCCATTTGAGTGACAGTCAATTGGTACACAGTTAAGAGGTGATAGTTGTTGCAATATAAGTATATTATAGTATAAATAGTGGTGCTCTAGTATGAGCAGCGTTAACGTATGTCTGTCAATGTAAGCCGTGTCGTATGAGCAACCTACTAAGCGTGTCGACACTAGTTACTGCAGCTGAATGCGTTTGCATTACGCAATAGCGTGCAAAAGTATGCAAACGGGATAAATGTATGTTTGTATTTTCGAGATAATATACATGTAGATATGTGTGTATGTATGTATATAAAAAGCACTGATTTAGTGACTATTTCAAATAATTTTGTTATCGCTTTGAGTGTTGTTTTTGTTATGGTTTTTGCTGTTATCGCTGCAGTTGTTACGCCTGTTGACAAGCTTGTTGAACACGAACTTTAATACGCTATGCACACCAACATAAATTAAACGCGAAGCAGGCATCGCTCACTTTCGCCTGCTCTTGCTGACGAGTGAAAAGAGGGTTGAGGAAGTGAAAGAGTTGGAGAGGTGTGCAAATGGCTAAGCGCGCGCACTTGTGGTCCTTGTTATGCCTAAAATGTGCAGTTAAGTATGAGCCAACAGATATATACATATACAAGATATGTGCGTACTTGTGTGCCTTATTACACAGCTTCAAATAAGTTCTTTACGGCTGCAATTTTTTATCGTTTTGCACTTATTTGAGTTGTTCAACATATGCCGGCAGTTGTTGGTGGAATAACGGGAACAGGAAGTTTCAATGTTGAAATCAACGAAGCCTGCTTTAGCATGTGCTCAGTTTGAAGTGGGAGAGAGTACAAAGAAACAAATTCATTACCATATATTTTTCACATGACTCCACGGTTTGTCACAGTTTGCTTTTAACCTTCCTAGCACACTCTTTACAACTTATGCCACGTTGGCTTAACGGCACTTTAACTCCACACATTAGCTATTTGCTCTCCTTTTAAGATATTTCCTGTACCTTCGCTTTCGAATTGCATTCAATCACAGCTCAGCCCAGCCTCTTTCTCGCACTGAATAACATTATTCTTAGATATCGGTTGTTGCTGTTGTTTTGTTTTTTCCTCCCGACGCTGAGCTTGTTTGATTTTCTGCCATTCAGCTGACTCCCTTGATGTTATACCAGCCGAAAGTTATACAGCGCACTTACATATATAAACATACGTTAGGGCTTTTGGCAAAGCTTTGCTGCATCAGCGACCCACTTAACAGCTCGAACACAAATCTACCACTTTCTAGATGCGTAAATATATGTGCCTTAAGTAATTCTTAGAAAGTAGTATTTCTTGTAAATCCACTTCGATCTTTCCATAAGTTTGTGAGCACTGCGGCCCTTTACGTTACTCCCGTCATTCAACCTCAAATTTAAATACGATTTACGATTTAAGTACACGCTGCACACCACTCCAATTCATGTCACTTTCAAAATGACAAACGGCGCTAAAGCGAAAGAGAGAGGCAGCAAAATATAGCGAAATAAATATTAGAGAGACAAAACAATAGAGAAAGAGATTAAAAGAATTTACTGAAAGAACGATTCTGTCCCTGTTATTACTGTTAATAGCTCTCGAAGTTTTCAATTAGCAGCATGTCATAAATATGTGATAGGCTTCCAAAAAGTTATCTCGAATTGAGTACGTGTTTTATAAAAGAATAAAACTTAGTTTGAGATAATTTCTGACTCATTCTAAAAGAATTTTAAATAACTTTACGCTAAGATTAAAAAATCAAGAATTCAGAAACATTTTGCCACCACTCATTCTTAATTCTATTTAAGGCTTTCTTATCTTGACATTTAGTTCAGATACTCCAATTGTGACTTAATCAGTATCAATCTAAACGGTTAAGTTTTTTGTAAAAAACTCTTCGATAGGGCTTTGAGTAGAAAGAACCTATCAAAACGTTATTACACATGCGCCGACTCATTGTAAATATATCTGAGAAAAACTTAACGTCTATAACTTGATTATTTAGCCGTTTAGTTGTTGTTTAGTTGGTATAACAGAGGTGTGACTGTTAATATGTTTAACTTCTTAATGTTCGTATTCAAGGCTTCGCCTGGTGTTCGTTTGTACCTCTCAAAAGTATGCAATGTTTTTTCGTCATATCTTCTTGTTTGCTGTCAGTTTTAGTTGCTCACTGTTGCTGCTTCGTGCTTACGTGTGGCACCGTCGTATGTCATTAGTACTGTGACTCCGGGTTCTGTGGCATCTCGTTTTGCTTTTTCGTTGCTGTTGCTGTAGTTGTCTGCTACGCTCTGCTCCTCTACGAGTTCTTCTTTAAGTAATTTGTTTGCGTGTAGTAGTTTTGTGATCGTTTTGAGTAGCCAACGCTTAAAGCGTTTCTTTTGCTGAATGGATTCTTCTTGTCGTTCTGAATAAAAAATAGGTACTAGTAAGTCCAATTTCAGAGTGCTCGTTATGTAAGTCACTAGTTGGTTGTAATGCTGATAGTTTTTATTTTATACTTTGGAGCACTTGGGTAGGAGAATTTTTTTGAAAGAATGTCGTTAACGAAATTTGAGTTTTATAGAAGTTTAAAAGCAACAATTTGACTAAGTTGAATTTTTAAACTAATGTTACTATTGTGATTTTGAATCTGAATTAACAACCGGTGCTGTGTACTGATTGACGTTCAATAATCTCTTGTTGCTTTCGAAATAATGCTCAATGATACTTTTGGAGAGATCGTGTACTACTAGGACGGATGGTTAACGACACACATATTATTCATCATGTTTTTTACGCAACCCATTCAAAAAGCTGACCGCAACCAAACCGAGCTCATTCAACCTTCATAATACATATTTCATTATTATTTCTAGTTTGCATAAGCATTTACATAACATAAAAAACAACAAATCTCCCAAAAATTTCTACATATCTACCATTTACGAGTATATCAGTAGTAATGTATTTTTGTATATTTTTATAAGGTGAGCTGCAGAGCAATGTTTTATGGATGCTAAAGATGTTTTTATGGGTAACATAGCCCACGCCTAAATGCATGCTACATTTTTCATGCATACCTACCGCTGGGTCCCACAGAAATATTCAGTGTTATAACTCTACATGATTTCTGTGTAATGAACGTGTTCATTTGCTCTTTTCGTTGTTGGTGGTTTTTGTACGTTGGTGGTTTTGTACTTTCTACTGTTGTTGTGTATTATGCGCATTTCATTCTAATTGCTTTCAGTCATTTTGCTATACACAAAGTTCTATATTTGGGTCTGAATTCATTGTTAGCTATTTTCCTAAGTAGGAAATGTTTTCTTCAGCTCTCATCATCAATGTATCTTGCAGTTTACTGTGTGTGTGTGTATGAGAACATGTTTTTGAAGTGTTTGCGTATGAATTCGTGAATTCTATGTCACCCACCTCATTACTTTTAGCTACCTTAGGTATCTGTTTAGCTTCATAGCAAAAGAGCCTTTTAATTTTACTTTCGATTTCGCTTCCCATCTGTCCCAATTTTTTCTATTAAACTACTTCTTCTGCGGAAGTAGTGGGAGATCATCGGGTGGCTCTGAAAATAAAATGAACGTCATGCAAAGCTCTCAGTCAAATGTAATGTGCTGAAGTCACACATTTCTTCTTTTGCTTAAATACAGTACGCTGTTGTAGTTGGAGTTTATTACGGGGAGAGGGACGACCATTGGGATTCTTATTTATTTGTGAAAGCTGCTTTCCATTTTTTTCAGTTTTTTTAGTTACCTTTGGACATGAAGGCCAGGTGGATTGACATGATATTTATTTTGTAATGGCAATGATTATTAATTTGACTAACAAAATGTTTTACCATCAACGAAATGATGAACTTAAAGAAAAATTGGTGTTAAGGGCAATGTTTTGTGCGCACTGACGGTACTGCCTCTTCTGAGATTTGCGTTTAATTAAAGTTAATTCGCTGATAAAGCGACGACGAAAAAGTGTAAATTTAGATAATATAAATATTTCCTATACATACTTTCAATTCATATTAAGTAAAATATAATATACAACTAAATGTTTATGAAGTACTATCTAATTTATTTTTTCAGAGAAATCTGTTTGTTAATTTAGAGCATAAAGTTATAATTTCATTTCTACATCGATTTAATTCTCAAACAGTTTAAGTATTTGAGTAATGGAGCAGAAAGGTAGGGAAAAGGAAGTCAAATAGGTTTTATGAATACTCAGCACTTAATAAAGTTGTAAAATATATATATATATATATATAATATATATATGTAAACAGTCAGTCCAATTATTAGTTTTATCAGCTGTTTGACTAGCAAAAGTCGATGCTTTGTTCGAAAACATTGCTCAGATGATTAATATGAGTACACATTTTTAAGTTCTATGTGAAAGTACAGATTTTACAATAATAAATAGTAGGCTTAGAGTCCCGTCCACGTTGGTGTAGTTGTAAATACAAGGTGCATTCCAAAGTAAACAAGAATTTAGCGCCCTCTACTGGCGGCATCTATATGTCCACTGGTGCGGATTTCATGACATTTCATCGATTGGAAGTGAAGTTATTGCATTTTAAATGTCAATATGTTTGTGTTATCGGTGAGAAAGTGAGCTTCGAAAAAAGGGCCAACATTGTAATTTGTTTTAAAATTGCTAAAACTTTTACCGAAATATTAAAATTGATGAAAAAAATGTATGGCGATGATTGCCCATCTCGTAGCAGAGTGGACGGGTGGTTTCAACGTTTTCAAATTGGTCGTGAGGACATAAATGACCAACATGGGGGCCATTCAAAATCTGTGATTACCAGCAATTCGATCAAAATTGTTAATTTATCAAAAATTAGCCGAAAATGAAATTCATTGAAATGGAATTGAACATTTCCAAAACATCGATTTATCGCATTTTGACCGAACATTTGAGCTTACGAAGGGTGTGTGCACGATTTGTTACACACAAATTGACTGACACCCAAAAATTGCTCAGAATTCAAAATTTAAAGGACGATTATTTGACCAAAAATCATATTTTAACCATTAACCACTCCCCGTATTCACCTGACATGGCATCGTGCAATTTCTTCTTTGTCGGAAAAATGCATTTGCCCATGAAAGGAAAGCGTTATGCAGACGTAGAGGCCATTCAAAAGGCCCTCGCTCCACATGCTTTTGGGCCATGCAAAAAGCTGTATTGAAGCAGAAGGATACTATTTTGAATAAAATAAATTGGTTTTACCAACAAAAAAAAAACAGAACAAATGTTTTAGGAACCATCATACCAACACTGCCATACATACCGAATGAACAAAACGAGACCTTGTGTGGAAATCTTTGTTTACAAATTATTTTCACGAAATTTTGCATTGTTAACCGAATCGATTATAGGTGCCATACAAACCGTTGGAAACTTTTTATTTGTGAAGGGTATTATAGATTTGCGTATTATATACACTTGTTTGCTATGCTAATGTGTGTGTATATGTTTATGTAAGTCACTTAATACTGAAATAAATCTTTAGCTGCGTTCCCAACTGAAGTTTCTTTTTGCAGCTCTTTCGCATTTCGAAGCTACTATATATGGATTAAATCAAATGCACAAAAACACATTAACACAGAGGCGTAGACAAAAGACTCATGCACGTGCACACTCATTCCTTTATGCGCGGATAGTGGCACTCCAAAGGCAGAGTATTCGTGTGAAAATTTACTGCAAAGCGTGACGGTAAATCAAAGTACAAAAACTTTTTCGGCGGAGGTTACGTTTTCTCTTTTTATTTTTCGAGAAGTTGAAATAAAAGGTTTTTACATAAAATCTTTGAATTTTCTGTTCATGTGCGTGCGTGAGTACATATTTATGTATGTGTAGTATATGTGCGTTGTTTGGTAAGCTGTTAACAATATTTTTTATAACGGATTATGATGATTGAAAACATTGTGTGTGTGTGTTTATATATGTATGTGCCTGACTATGACACTATTTAGTTGAAGAGTGTATTATAGTGGAGCCCTTACATGGAATTTACATACAATTAAAACAAATTTATTATTCTTATTTACCTATACGAAGTTTGTACAGAAAGTATTTTTGATTTTTCGCGGGCATCGTGTATTCGATACTCGATTGTTTTGTTGCGTTGTGTTGGTACGCATATCCCTTAAATGCTGACAAGATCGGCCATTTTGAAAGCTTAGTTAAATTTTGACAGTTGATTTGCTTAGCCAATTTTAGGTCCGTCTTTGAGTTTTTTGTCAAAATTGGTCACTTTCGACCAAAAACAGCGACGCATTGACTTTGCTCAGTGGGTATTGAATTCAGCTCGCGACGATCTAGGACTGCTCCAGAGGATCATAACTGATCACGAATCATAAGATTGTGGTTATTATGTCAATTCTGCATGAGACAAGATAGAAAAACGCGCCAGGTTAGGTCGAATGTGAAGGTTTTGCTATCATTTTCTTTTACTACAGGGGCGCCGTACATCACGAATCCTTGCAAAAGGGAAAATATAATATTATTTACAAGGTATGCAAGGTATGCAAAACCCGCAAGAAACGACCGGATTTGTGGAACAACAAAAATTGGGTTTTTACCATGATAACGCTCCTGCTCACCCAGCGGTCTTTGGTCGCCCAAACGTGGCTCCTTTGACTTTTGTTCTTTACGACGCTACGATACAATTAATGAAATAAAAACTGCTTCCAAGGAGTATACTTTGTGAAGTGAAAGAAACGCTGACAGAAATGCAATATATCTGCGGATAGGTATTCTTAATCATGAATTTTCTTAAGAAACTTTCTTAAGAAATTTTAAAAACTTTATGAAAATTTTTTCAAATATTGTAGCATTGATTGCCAAATAAAAAAGTTTCCATACCTCAGCACTTTATTCCGATCGTTCAGTTTGTATGGCAGCAGATTCTTGAGTTGAAAAGGACGTGTGCACAACTAGTTCGCGTATATACAGATAAATAAACATGGCTAAATCAACTTAGTTCGTCACGCTACCCTGTTCAGGGTATAATTAAATGTTTTCTATGCTAAACTTGTACTTGAAGTTCAAATTTGATATTAGTTCAAGATAGTTCGCTATTAACTTGCCACTTGTATATTTCATGAATTTACGTATGCGAAATCATTGAAACTAATTCAAAAGCCTTAAAAGCGGTACTATTCGTAGAATAAGAGTGACTTACAGATCTTAATTAGAGACGACTACATGATCTCACTTTTCAATTGGGAAAGAAGGAACAGAGTGAATGGCATGATATCTTCCTGCAACACATTAAACATTTATATGGATGGCTGGAACGTTGAGTCGACTCAGCTTGAACTGATATTAAAGACTTTGAATGTGTTTACTTCTGCTGAAAAGTCATTTGACCATTTGAAGTTCAAGAGACATATATCACAGAGGTTGAATGGTGCTCAACTGGTAGTAGCAAAAGCTAAAAGGTCTGAAAGGAGATCTAAATCCCTGCTACCACGGGGAGCAGTTAGTCCTTGGTGTTCCTCCAATCTGCTCATTGGGTTTGGCCCTTTGAGGAGATTTTTGGTGGCTGTGGTTTAAACCTAAAGGGAGGTTGGTGAAAACTCCAATTCAGTGTAGAGTCGAATTGCGGCCCGGTGGCGGATTTACAGCCGGCAGAGGTTCCGAACTATGTGGAAAAGTTATCCTTTTCATCCAACCAATTGGCAGGTACACACGTAAATCACAAAGTTTGTTGTCAAGACTTAGCCAGAAGGTAGTCTTTGAGGACGCCGGACCACTATATTTCGAGCAGAAGTGTTTGCTATTGTGAAAGCCACGCAGCTAGCTTCTAATGAATCAGCAGACACCTCTAGAGCAGCAATCAAGGCTTTGACCGCGATTCGAAGAAAGTCGCCAGAACCAAAAAATTTCACCTCTATTGGGTGCCATGGCACTAAGGCGTCGTATTTGCTAAGAGTAGTCTATGGATCTCAAGCGAAAATATAATCAACCTTGGACAACTCATGTATTGTCTATACGACACGCAAAACTACAAAAGTCATTTGTAAAACGGCAGGTCGGAAATATACAAAGTACAAAGTTTAAATTCAGCAACCAATCTTTCTACTATTCTAATTCTAAGTGAACAATCATTATACACTTTTTCATTTTCGTTCGTGAATTTTTTTGGTGCTACATTTTCCAAAAATTAGCATTTTATCACAATTTTTTCCATACTAAAAAAATACTGTGACATGGCAACACTAAATGGCTTGTAAACAAAAAAAAAATTGACAGATTAAAATGAAACTTCAGCCACGTTCAGAAGAGCATTTTAATGGCTAAAATCAATGAATTAAAGCTCGAATTGTTGGAGCATCCACCGTATTCACCAGATTTAGCCCTAAGCGACTTCCATTTGTTTCCAGAACTCAAAAAATTGATGCGTTTTTCATAATAAAATGTATTTTGAATCATTAAGTTGTGTTTTTCTTGTCAAACGACAAAACTTATTGATATATTTATCACCAAAGCTGAGTTAAGCAGCTAAATTATAAAATATGATCTTTATGAATTTCTATAAATTCCTTTGTCAATAAATTTCTCGAATCTTTCTTTAAACTCGTAGCCGTTAACTTCAAACTCCAAATTGTTTTATGCGAATTACGAGTGCTAGCTACCCGAAAAATCAAGCCAAATCTAAAATCTTATTTTCAAAATAAAATTCGGGGCAAGTAACAGACAATTGCTGCTGCATCAAGTGCTTTCTACCTTTGTGTCTTATGTTGGTTCGCTGGCGCATTACGCAAAGGAAATTTCATTATCGTACAATTGCGTGAAATGAGTGAAAATAAAAATGGAAGAGCAAAGCAGATAAATGAAATGAGCGTGAAAATATCTACGGTAAAATTGCATGCTCACACACATACACACTTATGAGGAGAGACAACATTTTTAAATACGCAATTCGATTTCGTACAATTCAAAATATAATTAAAGCGCAAACTGCCGCGTGAAAAGTTCATTATGTAAGTGGAGTGAGAGAAAAATGAAATATATTTCCGTGTTAACTTGTATGCAAATTTATGTACGCCGAATCATATGTGCGTATGTAGGCAAGTGCGTTTTTTAATATACATATTTTAGCAGCCATCGTTTTAGTTTTTGTTGCTTTCCTTTCGTGTATTACGCTGTGGAAATTTCTTTCATACATATGTACACTGAAATACTGCCTCAATTTGTGTCATAAATATCAATACATAGTATAAAAGAATGTTGAATTTTCTGTTGAATTTTAACTGTAAAGTTTGAATGAGGGAGCCGGTTTTCTGTCTTGTCACACACGGACGCAAAAATTCGGTTTTATTACGATTAAATCACTCAAATACTCCTCAGAGTCAGCAATTCGTTGTTTTCGATACATTCTTTTCTATACTAACACAAGTTGCTTCATAAAAATGCTATATCTAATTATCTCATAGTAGTATTATCTATGAGTCACCTACAGTAAAGCGTGGGCGGGCCCTCTAGTATATCGTCACCTGCAATGCAATATAACTTACCATCAAAAAATTCGAAATTGAGTGTCTTATTGATTACACTTCACTATTTTTAATTACATCCAAAATATTACATACTATATGTTCAACATTTTCAGGTTCTGCGGTCAGATATAAACCAGTATTGACCAATATTTTATTTCATGTTTCATTAATGCAACTGTAAATTTCCGAGAATGTTGTTACCTTATTTTGCATTTCACGTGACGATATATATATTTTACTACTTATAAACATTTGTTTTCAGTTTACGGTTTTGGAATGACACGAAGCCATAAAATTATAAATATGTTGCCTAAAGAAAACTAAAAATAAACACTCTTGGGTTACAGCCTCAATTGAATTTTCTTTCTACTGGGACATCTTCGCCTTGCTCATGAAGAAGGAAAGTGCTGACTTTTAATATCTCAAAACAAAGTTTCCTCGAGTCTGTTACGGAAGATTGAAGGAAGAGGTAGATTCGTATTTAAGGGAGACGTAACGGATGCCATTATTCTATAGGTAATACAAAAGTTGAAAACTACTGACACATCATTCGAGTGCTTCCGTTTGCTTATAGCTTTAGGATGCGGTATTCAAATCACGTTGAATCTTATTATCATCATAAGATGAGTTATTCGTATTCTTAGAGCTTATAATGATTTTAACTTTTTTATAATTTTTGTTAGCTTAATAATATCGCTTTTTGATTAAAGGTGTTTTTATCTGGAAGTTTGTGGTATCCATTTTCATATTAAATATCGTACTTGGAGCACAAAATGTGTCGAAAACATGCATGAAAATAGTAAAGCGACAAAAAATTCTAAATTTTACTTTTGTATAAAAAGTTTGCTAAATATCGAAAACATTTAAACTGCTGCCAGTAACCAATTATTTAAAAAAAATTCTTGTTTCGCTTTCAATAAAGTTTTTGTTGAAATATTCTTAGTCAGGAAAAGTATGCAAACTGTTAATTATGATTTCTGTATACTTACTTTGTTAAAACCAGTCGTTTTTATAATTCTGAACAAACCCCAAATATTAAGTTACGATCGACAGAAGCTATTAGTTACTTCTTCTATCCTATCATGTGTGTAATTGCTTATTGAAGTTGTTGACATATGACAACAATACAGTGAAATAGCTTTCTGAAAACTCTTTTCTTGACAACTGTTCTCGACTTTTATATTCTGAATGTTATTTTTTCTCACCATTAAGTTGTAGAATAATAATAAAGTATTTTCTATTTAGTTTCCTATCCTTTGACTCCTGTAATTTTCTGCATGTGTAACTAATTCACAATGCTTTTAAGAGTTTTAAAAAAATTTCTCCTGAAAAAAAATAACAATTTTTAATTTTTAAATCGGAAAGCATAAAAATTAATTCTGCGATATAAATTGTGCTCAGATAACTGTTCTCACTTTGATATTGCTATTTTTGTTGCTTAGTCAAAAAGCACAAGTAATTGATTTAGCAATGGAATTTATACTCAGCTTTACTGTTCGCAAAAATTGTTCTTATTGAATTATTGATATTTCTGCCTATTAAATCAAAAAACACTAATTTTGCGATACAGTTTTTACTGTTCCAAAGAAACTCTTCTCGTTGTATATATTATTGTTGGTCGTTTTGCTTTTACCAACATTTTAGACTGTTTTCACTGTCGAACCCCTCTTTATAACTCGATTAAATTGAGTTATTTTCCCATAAGGCTATCTTCAATTAGTAGGTACTGCTTCGCTCTTCTTCTGCTGAAGTCTAAATGTGTACTTATGTATGGTAGAAGGGTCAAATGATTTTGAAACGTGTGAGCATTGCAAAAATATCTACTTATGTAAATTACAACAGGCAAACAAATTTCTACGAAAGACTGTATAGAAATACAGAGAACTCATCAACCGAAACATAAAAATCAAACATAGGCAGAGAGCTATAAAAAATTATCTCTGCGCTTGTCGTGTGAATGATAAAAAAACAGCAGACGATAGACGCTAAATGACAAACAGACTACAAACTTTTACATTAATACATAAAAAGGAGCAAAACTAAGGGAAAGGGCGGGAGATCAGGAAGTTATGTTGCTTGTGACTGCGATTGCGAGCTGCGAGTTAGCGAGTGGTGTGCTGCGCTCGTTTGAACGCATTGTATTTGTTGACAATTGACAGAAAATTCTAAAACCTCTCAAACAAACACGCACAAGCATAATAACGGTTATGATACAACAGATATGAAATAAAATGGCATGACACCGGAAGTGAGTACACTCAACTGGAGCGGTTTGAGCGCGGATACGCTCTTGTCGCTAGCTAGGTATACTCCGTCAAAGACATGTTGTTAAAGAAAAAAGTGAAAATTCAAATGGAAGTGTGGCAGAGTTTAATACTATTTACCATTATGTTAACTCTTCCGTGCCTTTCTCCCTTCAGCCGCGTTATGACTAGGAGACATACATTGTAGAAAAACATGTCGAGTATAAATGGTATATGCACACCGGAGCTGCTGTGGCTCAGCATGACAATGACTGGGGGAGTATTTGCTTGGGGTCCATGGCAGAGAACTCGTTGGGCATGTCTCGGTTAGCAGCGTTTTGCTTTCATCTTGGAAAACTTGTGCAATGCCGTTAATACGTAGTGTATTTAAATTTAAATTAGAAAATTATGTTTGTGAAATAAGCTTCAAGAGACCCGTTCACATACACATACATACGGAATGGCTGAGATAAATCTGCCTCGTGTTTGAAGTGACTGTACACAATTTGGTGGTTGGCGAGAATTATACCTACATTGCGTATATTGCATAATCTTTAAATGAAATATTTTATGGAAATTTTGACAACATTGGGAGAAAGTGAAAGGTAGATCATAAATACACATCTTAGAAAATTTGTTGATAGGAGAAAGCAGGAGTTTTCTCACACATAATCTGATTTCCTCCCTTAAAATACAAATTAATCAAACTATTAATTAATTATATAAATTTAAAAAAAAAGACAGTTCAACCAACTGGCAGAATTACCAGCAACGCTTTTATTTTGTTGTATGTTAGCTAAATCATATTGTAGTTCGATCCAGAAGATTTCTTCCAAAATTATAGCGTTGTTTTAAGCAATAATCTATGTTAATTTTCGTGAAGATACCTCGTTAAATAAATTGTTTTTATTTGATCGTTTAGTTTGTGTGGCAGCTATGTGCTAGAGTAGTTCGATTTGGAAAATGTCGTTTGATATTGTAATAATGCTTTGTATAATAATTCTTGTAAAATTTTGTGATGATTCCTTGATGATAAAAAAAAATTGCATACAAAAACTAAATTCTGATAGTTCCAGATACCATATATAACTGTCCGATATTGGCAGATTCTACAAGTATGTAGCTTGGGGGGAAAAGGACGTGAATGGAGTTGCAGATCGATTTCTCCAAAACTCAGGGACTAGTTTGTGTACTACTGTGAGGAAAAAGTACTAGGAGTTTGCTCATTCTGAATTAAGTTTTCAAAATCTATTCAATTCACATAGCGATACACGTTTAATGTATTCAATTGACTTAAAACGGTTTCCCCGGAGCAGTGAACACTGAATAGCCAGAAGTCGCACGGAGTAAGGCGAATATTGTGATTGTAACACGATATTGGCTGAAATTTTGAAAAACTCACGAAGATTCAATGCAGTATACGACGGTGCGTTTAGTGGTGCAGAAACCTAGAGTTTTCGGTCCATAATTCTGTCCTTTTTTCCGAATAGCTTCGTACAAATTAGAACAACACTCCGAGAGTATTCTATTTTGACAGTTTGACTAGTCAGAAGGAATTCGAGGTGCACCACATCTCCATAATCAAAGAACACTATCAACATAATCTTTAATTTTTTTTGGCTTTTGGAACGATTTTCACTATCCTCAAAACGACGCGGATTTTCGATAAAATTGAGTGATTTTGGAACCCACTGTGAAATTTTTCTTCTCCAAAATGCTTTCCAATGATGCCAGCAAGATCTCTAACTGTTAATCATCGATTCTTAAGCACCGGTGTTGATAATCAGTTATTGTTGATGGCCGTCCTGGACGTGCGTCGTCAACCTTTTTAATAATTTGAACTAATCGAAAACACTTGCTCGCAACCAACAATTATCACCAAAGAGCATTCGGAACGTTTCGGCACCGGAAATTTGTTTCCGAACACGAAATTTAATTGAACTACTTTCTTGCATAATTTCGTTCATCGTAAATATCGCCGAATGCACTTTATGTCCTTCAGAAAGACAAGCATGCCGTAAACACTAATGATTATTTTAATATGGCTCAGATATCACATACGATGATAGCAAACTAGAAAAAAAATAATTCGACAAATAGGTTTTTGCGCGAAATTTGAGTTGAAGAATCTTACTATTTTTTGCATAGACTCAGCACGTTCCGCTGGTCATTTATATAAATACTAGACTATTCAAATCTGTTCAGGGTAGACAAAAAGATATATATGTCAAGGAAATCGCAAGACATATTTTATTAGTTTAATTCCTTGCTTCTGCTATGTGGGACATTTGCACACATCGTAGTTTAAAAGCTTGGAATTTCATTATTATTGTGCACTTTTGATACAGAAATCCCAGTTAACACATATTATATTATTATAAATTATTCTATTAATTATGAATATCAAGTCTTTATACATTTACACATAAATAAAGATGTAACTAATAGTATTTTATCTCGTTATATTTTCATTTCAGGTAATTATCATTTAATTGCGGTCGTAAATAACACAAATTAAGGCAATTGCTGTGGAATTTATATTTAACGGTTTTTATGTGAGTATGTAAGAGAAAAAATTTCTTTAATAGATATACATATGTATTAAATGTATGTATCACATATTTTGAACAAAGAATGTTTACTTCAAAATCACTGAAATAGGATATCTTTTATAGTAGGAGAAATCATCGAAAGCCGGAATGCGGAACTTTAATCCGTTAAACCGGTTAACAATTACTTCGTGGAAGGGACAGGATCTTTAAGTCTCCTCTAAAATTGTCTTTATGACGCTTCGCTAACAGCTTGTCATTTTTCAGTCGAATGTCGCACAAGTGTCGTTAAAGTGTTGGTAAACTACATACATATAATATTTTTTGTTTTTTTAACAAACCTTTCGTCCAATATGTCTGTCAGTGTTGAAAGGTGAATTTATCCATTTCTGTTCCTTCAAAGAGACCCCCTACCGACGAATTTCCAGATATCATAGCACTTGGAAAAATCCTCCGTCGTTATGGCCATCAGACCCTTCTTCGCATCAGCTTTTATATCCTCAAGTGAGTCAAAACGGTGTCCTCAGAGTGGTCATGTGGATTTGATGAATAGCCAGATGATACACGAAGGTAAATCAGAGGAATGCGATGGTTGCGGTACGATATTAGTTAAAAATGTGGCGAAATGATCACGAATAACCAATGCAGTATGAGATAGTGCATTATCGCTCTTCTTTGTTCAATAAATTCAGGCATAGTATAAATCGAATTATTCCCTTTTAGAGCCTCACAAAATGAGGCGTATCTCAAATACTAATAAATATTTCGATGTGAAATTTAGCATAGACGTCACTAATAGTACTACCACCCTCTGATAACTGCATAACAAAAAAACACACGAAGTATAAGCTAATTTTCCTTTCAATTTGATCACAATAGTATATACTTACGTTTTCTTTTGGTTGTTAACAACCTCGTGGCAATGTACCCTGTTAAGGGTATATGTATAAAAAAGTTTATGAAAAATTTATATAGAACATATTGTTATAAATTTTGTTTTGCATGCAGAACACTTTTTTCCTAAGGCTATAGTTTACATTAGGAATACCATTGACAAGCTAACCTCTGTACGTAAAATGAGAAAATAGTTAATTTTAGGTATACACGAGTTATAATCTCATTCCTTACAACAACCATCCCTCCAACAGAGTGGAGAAATTCCTCTGCTTCCCAGGCCGGGTACTCCGTCGAATACTTTCAGAGCTGGAGCACTTTTGTCCATTCAGATGGAATAAGCTAGCCAGCTATGACAATTTCGCCATTGCAAAATGCGCAAACAACTATAAATCTTCCGTAAAACCTTCCTCTCAAACACTTCTAAGGCGATTCAAGGGACGATATCATTGTCCATGCCTCATCTCCATATATCAGGACGGGAATGATGAGGGACTTGTGGAGTTTGGTCTTGGTTAGTCGAGAAAGGGCTTTACTTTTCAATTGCCTACTCAGTCCAAAGTACCACCTATTGGCAAGAGTGATTCTGCATTGGATTTCAAGGCTGATGTCCTTGGTGTTGGTACTGGCTCTAGATAGACGAAACTACCTACGACTGCAAAGTTATAACTGTTAACAGTGATGTGCGAAGCAAGTCGCGAATGCAGCTGTAGAAGATTTTAGCTTCTCTATAAAGCTGTGCAGTCCTTATTATTTGCAAAGGCAAAGCAAACGCAGAAGGAAGTAAAAGTTGAATCATTCAACATTAGAATAAAACACTACCACCCTCTGATAACTGCATAATAACTTTATACAGTTTTTTCCAACAAAGTGATTTTACATTTTATGCTTTCTCAAGGTATTTAGACATTTTACGAGCTCAAAAATGAGCACTGGAAAGGGTGCTGTTCATTTTCCATTGTTACTTTGGAGCAGTATGTGTCGTTGCGTTAGTAAAATATGCCTTTTTAATATATATAGAGCACACAGCACTCGGTTTGTTGTAAAGTGGCAAATAACGCATTTATAGATAAATGAAAAAGAAAATAGTAGTAAATTGAACAGCAACGGAACACTCACATTGTTGGCTGAAAAGTGACCTTAAAAGTGAAAAAAAACAACAAAAATATTTGCTTATTTAATGTTTCACTCATTCCGACGAAGCGGCCACTTAATCGTTATAAGCACATCCTTGTGGGTGTGCTGGGGGCTCCTTTAAATCAGGGTAGCTACTGATCCAACATTTTCTGTGCTTGTAAAGACCTTGCTGCCACCCTCACTTGCACATTTTTATGCCGTTGAGTGGTTGCACGCGCTTTGTGGATTTTTTCACTGACCAACCATATGCTTGAAACACGCACCATACATATCAGCGCCGAAGCAACTGCAACTTTGCTCGCTTGCCACGACGAAAAATACAGGGAGGCTGGTGGCTGCGCTTGAAAAACTAAAACTGCCAGCAACAGCTCAACAGTCCTAGCTTTTTCCGCTTCCCCTTGATTAAAGCCATCATGTTTCTCCTACTTTACCTCTGTCGTAGCAATTCGATAATTCGATGTTTTGGGTCGATTTGATTTTGATTACAACAAATGCTTCATTTTGTGGCATTACTTATATTTATTCAAAATAGACTTCAGTTATGGCTCAATTATTACTTCTGAGACGTGATCATTAATTTTAATAAAGTTGCATACAATATTTATACTGCTACAAGTTATTGTAGCCTTAAAATGATTACGCCAAGAGCAAGAATACGCTCATAAGTGTTGCGCTTCAATAAGCAAATTAAAATTATAAAAACTTTGAATATATTTTAATTAAAAATTATTAAATTTTGTAAAATTTTTGTTATATAATATATTCTAATATAGACTAAGATTACGTGAAACTTTTGTCTAAATTACATAAAATGAACCTTATTTCAATTAAAATTGTCAGTAAATTATATAATGGCATGTAATTACCTGTTTTTGTTTAGGCTTTTGAAATTTTGTCTGAGTAAGTACCTCTCTTATGTACATGTTTTTCTCTTTCTTTCAGGTATGTTCAAAAAAAGGATTTCAGTATTCGCTTAGTAATATATAATATATCACCAAATCTATCTATATACTTATCACAAGTAAGTATAAATATTTCTGAAGAGAAGTGGAACGGAATGATTTATTCGACAAATTGAACGATATATGATAAAGGTTAGAAATGCTGAACTAATATATTTTAATTTAGTTAAAACACTTTTAGTAAGATTCGGTTTGGGGTATTTTTATGTCTGGTTTGGGTTCCATTTTGAGCCATTTGGAGAGGTCTGATTCCTCTTTTCTATGCTAAACCACTTGAATATCTGGCTATATAACATAATCTCCAATATTGTTGAAATTATAGCTCATTTGAAATAATCAATCTACCTTACTTTATTCACACGAACTTTCCACATCATTGCATTACGATCCCTGAAAGCTTTTCTCATTACCCGACCATTGAAAATGAGTTCATTAAATCGAAAACAAATGACTCAGAATTTGCAGTTATTAGGAATGTATTACTGCATAGTCAATAATAATAAATTAATGTGACTAGAAAGAAATCTAATTTTCCCAAATGACTAAATGGCAACTACACACATACATTTACCATACTTAGCTATGCCACCAATAGTCTCTTCGTTTGCATGTGTGCACGTAATCTGTTACATGTAAATTTTATTAACGGTACTGACGAAAGTGACTCAGCAATCTCACTTGTTATTGTATGTTGGCGTCATATTCGGTAAGCAGTTAAGACAGCTTGAGGACAGGTCAGGACTCTCATTCTTGTGAAGTCAATGACCATGCAGAAATTCGCTCAAAGAATTAACTAAGGAAAGTTGGCAGCTACACCTCAAATATGTGCTGCTTTATGAAATAATTTTTCTAAAAACTGCTTTTACTTTTTACATTAAAGCTTTCTTAATCCCTTCAGCATGTCTATTTCAACTGTTATATTTTTATGCTCACCTGAAACTAATCAAGATGGATGTGTACATATAGATGTACATACATATATAAGTGTGTGGAAAATCGTAAAACTTTTTAAATTAAATTTCGCCCGAGAATCCTTGAGTCATTAGTGTTTAGTAATCGTTCGTCTTTCTAAAGTGCATAAAGTGTATTCGGCGATTTTTACGACAAGTAAAATTATTCAGCAAAAAAGTTCCATAAAATTTTGTGGGCACAAAAAAATTTCTGGTGAGAAAACCTTCAGAATGTTGAAAAGCCCTTCGTGATAATTGTTTGTCGCGAGCAAGTGTTTTTGGTTGGTATACATTTTTGAAAGATCGTCTGGAACGTGTAGATGACGAACCACGTTCAGGACGGCCATCAACTGATTATCAACACGTCAGAGATCTTACTGCCATCGTTGGCATATCAGTGAAAACTACTTTGGGAATCAGTTGAGTCTCAGAACGTCTGTGAAACAATGATATTCGGACAATAAATCGATTTTTTCCCAAATTTTTAATCAATAACCCATCGAATCTACTATATTAGCCCGATTTAGCACCTAGCTACTGAGTAAACACAATCTACCTTCTGGAAACTGTTTTGAGTCAATTGAAGATTTAAAGGAGAACCGCTACAGGTTGTTCCGGAAATTTGCGTTAACGACTGTTTTGCGGATTGAAAAAACCTTTGTTACAAGTGTATTAGAGCCAAGTGGAATTACTTTGAAGGCGACGACATAGAAGTAATGGAATAAAGAAGAAGTCTTACTAGTAGTATGTATATAAATTGTCAATATGACGACACGAATTGAAAGACGGATGAAGATGACTTGAATGAAAATTGTATATCGGCATGCAACTATGTACAATGGAAATTATGGTACTGCAGATTGGCGTACAAATTTCCATTAGCAAAGTTTTAAATAAAACTCTATAAAATGGAAATCTGGAGCTGGGTATAGCAGTAGTTAAGGGAACTTGTGAGCTGAAAAATGAAAAAAGGGACTAAACTTGCTGCCTAATAGGCTTGATGGGCAATCGCAATCTGTATTATTGAAACTTGCTGAGCAAAAATCTTTTAAATAAATTTTCAAACAGCGTGAACATTACAGAAATTGGTTAGTTACATACAATGTTTATGCTGCAAACTACTTAATCTAATTCCACATTCAAGATGGGATGGATGAATTTTTAAACCAAAGCACACCTACTTTCCATATAACACCATGGTCAATATATGCTATTTGGATGAGAAGCAATTTAGAGAGACGTGTTTTGCTGTAGAATACCGTATATTTAGTTCATTGTGAAAGATGTCTTGGCAAAATTAGGAGAACATAAAATATTTGATATACTATGGCTTAATACCGAAAATATGGTCTTCTGATTCAGCTCACATAACAATTACTGCAAAATGTTTGTTTGTGTTAAGCAGACCCAATATGTCAATGCGTGAAACATGTCTCTAGTACTACATAATTTGCACTAACCCTAAAAATACTTTGAACTTTACATTAGTCAGAATATAAGATACGGAATTAAGTTGACGTGTTTCCTAAATCTAATGAGGTTCAACGCTGAATATGCTTAACATAATGACCTTCGATTCTGGGGTTGATCATTTCTTGACATTGACTATCTTAAATATAGCCTCTTTTAATTGCGAAATGTTGGCTGACAAACTTTTCTTTTCGCTGGAAAAACGGCCTTGCCTTATTTTCATATATATCATACTTGTACTATATATCGAAATAAGTTCTGCACTACTACATACAAACAAATACATTTAAAGTATAAATTTGTTTCTACTTTTTCTTTCCCCGTTGCCTTGATTTTCTTTCACCTACTCACCACTTTGTAGAGCAAAAATATAACCGCTTCAAAGTGAAAGCCGTGAAACGAGCAACGGACTCTAAGGAAATCGCAACGAAATGCAGCGATTTTATGTGGGAAATAAATTGTCGAAAAATTTTTCGAAATTGAATTTTAAAAATTAAACTAATGTTTTTTTTTATATATTTTCTATATATATACTTATATATACCTTAACAAAATTGGTAATTTAGTCCAATTTAGAACAAATATTAGTTTAAAGGTATATATTCAAAATTTGAATAATATAAAATACTATTTTTTAATAGTATTCTATTAGTTTTTTTTTTAATATTGTTTATTTCTTTGAACACAGTGTACGCTTTAAATAAATAAAACACATTTACTTAAATTTTTATCAACCCTTGAAAGCTTTAGAATACTTTGGTTGAAGAGTTTCCTTTAAAATTTAAATAAATGAATAAATAAAGAGGAATATTCAGATGGTTGAATTCATTTAATAGCAAAAGTGAGGCTGGTATTGCTCTTAAGATATGTGTATGTATAAGTATGCAAGTGCTTTTAGAAACATTTTGGTTTGTAGACGTTTGTGTAGCAAAGCAGAACCACAAACCACTTAATATAGCATTCAAACTACATGTAATGTTTGCAGGAAAATATTCATGATGTGAGTATACTAATAAATACTTATCTAAACTTGTTGAAAGAAAACATTGATATATACATACAAGGTGTGTTCCAAAGTAAACAGGACTTTTTGAAACTATCGGCCCCTGGTGGCGCCATCTATATATATATCGACTGATGCGTTAGAATCTGCTATCTTTATCGCTTGTCCAGTGAGAGTTTCGTGACTTTTCAAGGATTTCAAAGTGAAGTTATTGCGTTTTAAGTGTCAGTATGTTTGTGTTATCGGTGCGAAAGTAAGCTTCGAACAGAGAGCCAACATTAAATTTTGTTTTAAAATTGGTACAACTTTTACCGAAACGTTTCAATTGATGAAACAAATTTATTTCGATGATTATCTATCCCGTAGCAGAGTGCACGAGTGGACTTACAAAAGTTGGTTCTGCACAAATTGACTGAAGACCAAAAATTTCTCAGAATCCAACATTCGAGGACGATTTTTTGACCAAAAATAACATTTTAACCATTAACCACTCCCCGTATTCACCTGATATGGTACCGTGCGACTTCTTCCTTTTCGGAAAAATGCATTTGCTCATGAAAGGAAAGAGTTATGCAGACGTAGAGGCTATTCAAAAGGCACCGGCATACTGGCTGCCATATCGGCCAACAAGGTAAAACACTCGTTTGACATGTACTGAAGCAGAAGAAGACTATTTTGAATAAAATAATTTGGGTTTTGACGAAAAAACCATTTCTTCTGTTTTTTTTTAAGTACTGTTTACTTTGGAATACAGCTTGAGTATAATGCGCCTGATATTATAGCCTCGGTGCAACCGAATTTAACGTGTTTCTTGTTGCTATATATTGCAAATAATTTTCTTATAATAATTTTTGCATTAAATGAGTGAAAGTTATGAATATATGATTAAAGAATTCTCACATCGTCATCCTAAAACCTTAATATTTTTATTTCGTTTAAAGCTCGTACTTTTAGTTAAAACTTACGTAACTATACCGCGTTCCTGTTAAAATCTATGTTGAAATTACTTTAATTTTGTTTTTTACAGAAATTGGAAAAATATTAGTTTTATAACTTTTTTTACTACAAGCTGTTTGTTTGTCTAATGCGGCTGTGCTTCCACTGCTTTAAAATGCACAGAATCACGTCGCAGCTTTTTCCCGTTAAGTTCAATTTTTGATGACTCGTTTTGACTGGTTACTAGCAAATAACACGCATGATATTTTGCTTTAAGACCTGATTCGAACCGGGATTGTCCATATAGACTTTAGACTTTACATATCCCCACAGAGAAAAGTCTAAGGGTGTGTTATCCTCGGTCTCATCCCTGACCAAATGGGATCTGCTTGAAAATTTTAAAGAGCTCATTTAGTAAAGCTGTCCCGCTTAGGAAGAGTACGCTGTATTTTGTACGCTATCAATTTAAGATCTCGACGAAAAATATGTCTAACCTTTCCATACATCGAACCGAGTTTCTGAGAACGGCGCCGAATGGCCTCTCCACGGTCTTCGTGTACACTGTCAGCTCCGATTGCTATATTTTCTTCATTATGTTCTCGACGTAGTCTATTCTTTAAAAAATGTCCAATAATGTATACTCAAGATAGGTGATGGTGTTGCGAATAGTACGCTTAGTAAGCCGATTATGTTGACCATAAGTTGAGCGTAGCACGCGAAAAACCTTCTGTACAAAACGGGAATTTTCGTAACTAAATTGAAAACAAAACTGTTGAACAAAAATATTACGAAAACATGTCAGATTGACATGACTCACGGGTGATATGTAAAAAAGGGGCTTTTAAAAAAGTACCTCTACTTGGATCACTCGTTAGATGTATAAATCCTCAAAAGCGTTTTGACAAAAAACAGAAATAACTGAAGTTTTCAAAGAAAGTCGGGTGTACATAACTCGACTCTGAATTTATTTAAAATTTTGTGTTTTTGTGTTTTTATGTTTCAGGATTTGGCTTTTTTAAGTTTAAACTCAAGCAATTCTGGCTTTAACAATCTTTAGCAATTTTGGTGTTTTATTTACAAAATTTGTTGAAATTTCTTCATGTGCTTTCCACCGTGAGAGAATTTTATATACACAAGTGAACAGGAACTACTTTTGATTTTTTGGCATACATTTTTGCTTGCACTTCTAAGCTTTTTTGCACATAGAAATACTTGCAGTTTTCTGTATAAAAGAACCACGTTGGTGGCCGTTATGGCTTGAGGTGTGTGAAGGTACGGTATTATTTGCGGTTTTCCTATTTTTATACCCTTAACAGGGTATACTAAGTTTGTCACCTAGTCTTTAGCACCCAGAAGGAAGGGTCGGCGACCCTATAAAGTATATATATAAATGATCAGTATGTCGAGCTGAGTCGATTTAGCCATGCCCGTCTGTCTGTCCGTCTGCCTGTATATATACGAACTAGTCCCTCAGTTTTTAAGATATCGTTTTGAAATTTTGCAAACGCCATTTTTTCTTCAAGAAGCTGCTCATTTTTCGGAACTGCTGATATCGGACCACTATAACATATAGCTGCCATACAAACTGAACGATCGGAATCAAGTTCTTGTATGGAAAATTTGCACATTTCACAATGTATTTCCATAAAAGTTAGCACAGATTATTTTCTAAAGTAAAAATATAACCTCCGAAGAAATTGTTCAAATCGGTTAACTAAAGAATATAGCTGCTATACAAACTGAATGATCGGAATCAAGATCTTGTGTGGAAAACTTTCGCATTTGACAAGATATATTCACAAAATTTATTATAGATTATTTTTTGAGGTAACAATGTAATCTCTGAAGAAATTGTTCAGATCGGATTACTATAGCATATAGCTGCTGTACAAACTGAACGATCGGAATCAAAATCTTGTATGTAAAACTTTCACATTTGACGTGGTATCTTCACGAAATTTGACATGCTGGTTAAAGTAATAATATATTCTCTGAAAAAATGTTCAGATCGGATTACTATAGCATATAGCTGCTGTACAAACTGAACGATCGGAATCAAAATCTTGTATGTAAAACTTTCACATTTGACGTGGTATCTTCACGAAATTTGACATGCTGGTTAAAGTAATAATATATTCTCTGAAAAAAATTTTCAGATCTGATTACTATAGCATATAGTTTCCATACAAGCTGAACACATAATTGCTAACAGAAATGCACCTGAGAAGGGTATTTAGCTTCGATGCATCTGAAGTTAACATTTTTTCTTGTTTTATATTCTCCTTGGCCTCAACCACACATTTGTTTATGAACATATTTTCCTGCATCATGTGCAAATGGATTCAAAGGATTGTTTGAAGCGGAGGAGTCTTATACATACAAGCGCATAAATGTAAATGGCGCAAGCGTGTGATGGCCTCTGTGCCGGTACATACCTACATACACCCAATGGCAGTCGGGAAATAAACAACGTGCGCGACTTAACTACAAGTATTTCGGACTTTATGACCATTTGGGATTTAGTGAAATTTTGTTGATATGTTTAGAATGTTGCAAACACCTAACCACATACGGGTACAATGCATTTGCACTTACCGTGCGGCATTGCAACAACTATTGTATCAGTATGCTTGTTGCTGATTTTGTTGTTATCACAAAGGCATTTCCAACGCTATTGCCAAGGTATTTTATGAGCGATTATTTGCCTCACTTTGGCATTCATTTAATGCTGTCCTTATGTCTGTGTGTGTGATGGTATGTTTGTATATTTGTTTGCGTGCGAGCTTTGGTGAGCTTCCGAAAAATCTCGGTTTTAAGAGTAAAAAATAATCGGATTTATTGCGTTATTTAAAGAAATGTTGCACACAAATAAACAAACGTGAAAACATACATATTTGTCGTTGTATTCTCCATATTTATAAAAGTTGCCGTTAAACAGCTTGCAGTTGTTGCTTTATTTCTGCATTTGTTCTTTTTCCATCCGGCGAACTAATTGCTGAGATTGTATTTGCTACATGCCGCACACGTAGCATGCGACCGCATGTTAAGATACGACTGTACATGGCAATTCTCTTAAGCCGCTGGCAGTTGAAAATTGCAGTCCATACTTTCGCTTCCTGTCCCTCTCCTCCTCTACCGTTAACTTTTTGCTGTCGTTTGTTGTTGCTCTGCTGCGATTTTGCTTCGAATTCCAAAAAAATATAATTTAGTTGTTGTGATTGCATAAAAGGTTTAAAATTGCCGTGAAAGTCCAAACGACAGTGTTGCAATTTATTGGCCAATATGGATCACGTCTACTAATGGCTTCTCGCCGTTGTAGTTATTGTTGCTATTGTATTAGAACCCATATAATCGTATTCGTATACTTCGACAATGACGTATCAACAATGAATTGCAAGGGAAAGCTGATTATCTGCTGTAGAGAGGTTTGCACAAATCTGAGTACAGAGCTAAACGCACTCATGGTTACACGAATGCGCTGTGGGCTATAAATAATGCAAATAATGCATAGCGCCTAAAAGTAGGTTTCTCCTATGTAATTTTTGTGCAGATAGGAATAAGTCGGAATTTTTTTTGGGTACAAATTTCTCTTGTCTCCTATTTTTTTTGTGGTTAGGAAAATACATTTACATACTTTTGTTTGAAAATAGAAACATCAAAGAACTACGATTGAAAGAAGTGTTATAAATTAAGAAGAACATGTTTTTGTTGATGCTATGGGATGTTTCTTTCCCGGCGTGTGTGTGTTGGTTGAGTGCGGAAGCAGAACTTTTGACCTAGATTTTCATTTTACTCTTGTATATATTTAAAAAAAATTTTGTCCCATTTTTGTACCCTCAACAGGGTATATCAATTTTCCACGAAGTTTGTAACACCCAAAACGAAACTTCGGATACCCTATAAAATATGTATATACATAAGTGATCAGCGTGAGATTTAAGTTTGTTCTTCTATTTGCATATATATGAACTAGCCCTTTATATCGGGTGATTTTTTTGAGGTTAGGATTTTCATGCATTAGTATTTGACAGATCACGTGGGATATCAGACATGGTGTCAAAGAGAAAGAT